>NW_009618282.1:24269-48520 GCF_000690535.1 Cariama cristata | reverse complement strand
CTGTCATGTATGGTAAAGCTCTACGAATGCTTTTTGGTGATCAGGCTTGAAGTTGTGCACTCTCACCCCAGACGCCGAAAACACAACACTCTGCAGAAACACCAAAAGCCCTCGTGGCTTCAGAGGAGGTGGTATTTTCCACCAATGCCTAAGCTCTGAAATCAGGCGTGGTATAAGAATCTCAGTATTTGCTTAGAGGAAAAACATAGCATCAAAATGACAGAAAAAGAATTTTAAAAGTGAATCACTGAAGCCTGTACACCAGAAAACCAAGAAAAAAAAACAACCTTTTTTTTTTTTTTTTTTTAAATGAGACCAGTTTCATAATTGTTTGAGTTATACACCTTGGCAAGGTTACAACACTGTTTACCCATGAGTATACGACTCCTGAGTTCAGCTGCAGCCTTCCAGCTGAGGATACTTCCCATGGCCAGCAGAACGACTGTGCTGGTGCCGAGGATGCTGGGACCTGGCTCTCCAGTTCCTGGAGGAGGTGAGTCAGCCGGAGGTGCTGCAGCCAACTGTGCAAGGGCTCCTCAAGATGAGGAGGTGCACCAAGCCCAGCCTCATCCAGAATCGCAAATGTTGGAGGTCGATTCTCATCTCTCATTTGTGAATCACTCCTGGATTCCACCATCTGATAAGGCCTCTGAGGGATGTGCTAGATCTCTTGGAGTTCTCTGCCCTATGGAGATTTTGATCCACGGCTCCCATGAACAAGAAGGTTCTGGCAGTAGTTGAAAAAGATCTATTATTAGTAAAGGCCAGACATGTTTGTAAAGACGAGGGGAACAGTAAGGGACTTGAAACTACTGTTTGAGATTTCTTCGTGCACCATAGTGGAAAAAGAACATAGAAAGGCAATCTATCCCCCTTCAACACCATTTTAACAACTCCCCAGTGTAAGCACAGCTACCAGCTCTTCGCTAGGTTACTGAGAACTTACTGCAAGTGCCCTTTCTAAGTTCGTCAGAGTTTTGTTAATGTTTACTGTGTTACCACAGTGCTCTCCATGACGTATACAGCTGTCATCTCACATTCTGCTGGCTTTTCAAGGTTTTTGTGATCTTTTTCCACTCTTAATACAGCAGTGACATATTATATGCAAATGACAGTGCCATGTGTTCTGTGTATCTTTACTGTATACAACGCAGCCAACAGATGTTTTTAAACCACAGGATACAACGTATATTCAATTCATGCAACAGAACCCTGCAATCATTCTTTGTTTTGATTCAGAAGTTGCTAATGTTTGAATTGTGTAATCACTGTTTTGGAAAGATCTCCCAGCTACTAAATAGCTGGTATTACTGTGGGCAAGTAGGAAGTACCTAGATTACCTTCTTAGAATAGATGGTTAACAGTGACAGCATTAAAATAAAGTGATATCAGTGGCTCTGTATACCGAGTATCTTGCAGTATACATGATCAACTGTTAGCGTAAGTAACCCATATTTGCATCCCACTTCCAAAATAATGAGTAAGTTTTTTTGCCCTGCAGTTATTCAAGACATAAGGAGACGAGAAAAGGCAAAAAGACCCTCCTTGGAAAGATAAAGAAAGGAATCTAGCCAATAAGGAAGGAAAAAAACCTGCTGAATCAAGTAGAGACATTGCCTGCTTCAGAGAAAGAATTGGAGAAGTTACAGAAGATGCCTGTAATGGAGAACTTGTGAGCACTTTGGACTTGTGGATGTCGTGAGCTTGAAGGAGCTGACTCTGCATGACCACTGAAGCACACCACCAGTCCCTGCTCCCAGATGCCTGTCCAGCGGGTACTGTAATTCTGACAGAGGAGACTCCATACCTCTGCTTTGCTCCACATAGGTGTATGTATATTCCATGTAGAGTGGGATATGCCTGTCAGAGGGTACACTTTCTTTGTCTGGGTTGCTGACTGCTGAGCTGCCCTGCACCCTCCAAGTTATCCCTTTGCTAACAGCATCATAATTCAGTAGTTTAGGACCCCCAAAAGTTAGTAAAGAAAGGCATCCCTGAACAAAGTGTCCTGAATCATCCTGTAAAAGATTTATTGACTCTACATGTGGTTTAGGCATTAACTTCAGTGCTTAAGTTAGTAACAGGCACAGATTTGCTGTCAGAAAGAAGAGGGCTCTCAGTTCTCCCTTGAGACTCTTCGTCGGCCCCCACGGGCTGGAGTACACCCATTGGGTCTGTGGCAGGCACAGGCAAATGTCTCTCCTGTGACGGGTTGCTGGAGCAGGGGCTGGGCTCCAGCTGTTGGTCAGGGACTGGAGGAGGAGGAGGAAGACCTGCATCCACCCCTTAACGCAGAACTTGCATGTGAGCAGGAAGGGCTTCAACCCCTCCACCTGCATCGTGGCTGCATGGGACAAGAAAGGATTCCTTAGAAAAAGGTGTATGCAATAGTGTACCCAAGATTACCCGACATCTATGAGTGCAGGGCAGATTAACAATTCAGAAGCAACTTTAATTCTAGGGTTTCCTAACTTTCAGATTCTTGACATTCCAGTTTTGATACTGTTCTTTTAAAATATTTTACCCGCAGCACAGATACAGCAAAGATACAGCTTTTATCCACATGGATGTGCAGTGTTCCAGAAAGAATACAAATTTCAGAAAAGTCAAATTGAACAAAGGAAATATCAGGGGTTAATTTGATGGAAGGATCAGTCTCAGGGCAGCGTGAATTCTGGTCTAGCTGAATTAATAGACATTTTGCCTTGGGTTGCTTTAACCTAGTAACTTAATCTATAAAAGTTTGATATCCTATAAACATTTGTTCATCATTGTCTTTGAAAATGCATTTCTTCACTTCTAATTGGATTCAGTTTTATTGCTGTAAGAAAAAAATCTCAACACTTAGCTCCAGTCAAACAGAATTCATTTTCCAGTAACTCAGAACACAGTCTTTGAAGGTGAACTTGCTTTGCCAAATCTTTGAAGTTTGCCATATGTACCAATCCCGCTGCCAAATGCAGTGATGTGATTACAGACACATAGCTTTGGCAAATTTTTCACTAAGACTTTGTCTGGATCAGAGATGTCTAAAGCTTGCCAGATGCATGTAGAAACACGTAGACTGCTAATGGGTTGAGCTCCTAATAGGTGGCCTGGGAATTACTTGAGAATACATATTTCCAAAGGAAGAAAAAGGATTCTTTTTATTTAGCCTTAAATAGAAGAAGGCAACCCTCACAAAGTATGCTGATCCAGCATAGCTGGATTCTCACATCTCTTTCTAGAGCTGGTTCTTCAGCATCCTCCCATTCCCAGTCAGCGTGGGGATGTTCCCAGGATGCAGTGATGGTATCAGGAAGAGCTGCTTGCTAAATTCCTTCTTCACCTATATAGAAATGCCCAAGTGCCATGTTGATGTAGCAGCTTAGATACTGACTGTGAAAACATATTGTCCATGGGTTTGGCTGGTTTTGAGATGGAATTTGCTAATTAACCAAAATTTACCCGAATAAAATCCAGTTGGTTGGTTGCCTTGAAGCTGCTGCAGGGCAAAGGATAGGTGGACTGTCCTAGGACTGAGGGTCCCTGGTGAAAAAGATGAAGCCTCCTCTCATCCTAGCCAGGTCTGCCTGGTTGAGCCATCCATGTCTCTGAGCCTCAGTGCCAAGAGGTTCTGGTGTCAGCTGGTAAACTCCTGCCTGTGCCAGGCCATAAATAGATGACACCTGAGTTTGGGGGATACCAGGCTGAAAACAGTGGGTGCAGTCTGCCCTGCCTCAGTGTCCCTATCTGTAAATGAGACTGATTACACTTCTCAGGAGGTAGGATGCTCAGGGTCCTCAATGCTGATATGACCTGCTGAGATATTTACACGTGGTTAATTCTTTAATACCAGATCACACTTTAATATCAACGTCAATGAAGAAAAAAAAGAAGCTGTTAACTAGCAATGTCAATTAATCTGCGCGGGGTGAAAGGGACTACATTTTGTTATTACTGTGCTGATGCCACATGTGAAAGGAAGAAAACTGCTAGACTTTGTGCACAAGGCAAGTGGTTAATTCTGGCCTTGTACTCCTACTGGCATCTCCTGTCCAGCACAAATATTTGTCTTCTTAGGCTGGCTTATCCACCTCCTCTCTTAATTCCCTGAGGAAGAACAGAAAAACTTTCTGCCATGAGGTTTGCACCTCTCCTTGGCAGTCAAACCGGAGTAGAGGAAGACATTTCTTCTGCCAACCTCCCCTCCTGCCTGGCAGGAACATGAGGATGGATTCTGCCACCTGAGAGGCCCTGCAAGTGCAAGCATCAGCCTTGAGCAGCAAGTCACCCAAAGTGGCCAGCACACGTGCCAGATGGATGAGGCACAGCTTGAGTCACCGGCATCAAGCCGAGGATTATTGCTCCAAAACGGGCATATGTAAGCAGTGTTCAAGAAACACAAGCTCTGTTCTGACCTGCTTACCTTGGAGCTGACAGTCCTGACGTGCTAGATTATGGAAATTGCTCCTTACGGCAGCTGGAGCCTGGCAGGAATGAAAATTAATTGCAGGTGCCTGTGCAGAGCTGGGCCAGCTCACAGCAGCCCTGCAGAGCCATCGGCGGCAGCAAGGGCTGGTTGTAGTAGGAATCATCACTAATGCAATATATTTTGGGGTCTCTCTCTCTCTCCAGATCCTAAAAAGATAAAGGAAAGGTAGGTGACTCAGTCTGGACACAGGAAAATATTACTTTTACTGTGTTGGCTGGTTGTCTATTTCCAGCTAATGGCCATACAAAATTTTGTATTTTCTCCAGTGCTACAATTTTAAAAGCTTGGACAGTTCTTTCGCCAGGTACGAGAAGTTAGGGCTGTTTCAGCCTCAGGTGGTGATCTCCAGCAGCACATTCCTGGGTTTGCCCCCATTCTCATTTGCTGGACATCTGAAGTCAATGTGAGGTGCCTACTAAAGTCTTTTTGGGGGATGCCATTCATCCCTTTAAGTTCTGCCTGAAGTCCTATTCTATGCGTCTGTATCCTTTTAAGCAGAGATTGCTAAAAAGTGAACAGGCTTTGCTGCAAAATCCAGCCCAGAGAGTTTCTAGTTGGTGAGCTCCACATGAACAGTCCTGCTGGCACAGCCATCAGTCCCTCGTGTTGCCTCCCAGGGAAGCATTGCGAGATGCTGCACAGGCCCTGGAGACCTTGCAGGGAATGCAAGGAGCTGTTTCCTAAGGCTGTCTGAACTGAGGGACTGAGGGACAATCGCACCTCCTGACCCAGCACGGTCCAGATGTGTGACCTGGTCAGTTGTGCCACTGCTCCATTCTGCCTGTGCACCTGATTTCATTTCTGCATCCTGAGCCTGGGGCACATCCAGATCTCAGACTGATACAGGGCTAGGACAGAGCCAGGATCTACCTGGCCCACCAGTTTAGACATGGCCTAATTTATCTTGGGGAACAGAAGTCAGGTGTGATACATTTAGTTTTGGAGGGTAAGCATCACTGCTAAGGAAAAGCTTTACATTTAAAGCAACAAGAAGGTGTTTGATTAGATAATGCTAATGGCTGAAAGCTGCCACCCCCACGTTGGTCACTCTTTGCCTCTGGGAGCACAAGTGTGCACGAGAGACACGACCCCGAGCCCTGTCAGCTCTCCAGTCTGCCAGGACACTGAGGGATTTTCACTGGACTGATCCTCACCCACTGCCACCCACCTGCTTCAGCAGCCCCCGAGCGACTCTTGGCACGTGAGCTTCTCCCCAGACTCCCATTTACCAATAAGACCATCTACGCTGAGCACCTCATCTGCCATAAGGCTGCAAGAAAAAGTAGCACCAGAAGCAGAAACGGAATTTTTATCTTGCTGTTCTTCTCTTTCTCCTTTTGGGTGATTTTTGGGGACTTTTTACATCTTCAAGGAAATAAGACTGAATCCAAAAACTGGGTTCTGCTCTTCCCAGCCAAGTTTTCTTTTATTTTCTCTCAGAATTGTCCTTTCAAAAGCCATCTGAATTACTCTCAAGCTAGGAGTTTTCCCAGACATACTTTAGAGCTAAAAGGACAGGCAACAGTTCTTCCATTGCAAGCCTTATTTAGTCATTTACATGTGAATTTTTGAATTGTTTTCCTTTCTTTTTCTATAGCATTAGTAAGAAATATTTCACAGCGCTCGCTATGGTGAAAGCAGGCTGGCAATAGTTTGACACAGAACCCAAGACCATTTTTAACCATCTGACGCTCAGCTGTTCAAAATGTGCAGGAGGATCCAGTGTTGTGTAGCAATGAACTCCAAAGTTTTGGGTCACACCAGGAATATTTATCTAAGTAGACTATTTCAATACCAATTCTTCATATCAGACTGGAAGGGAAGACAGCACAGGAAGATGAGAAAAGCAGAGACCATGATCCAACTTAGGTTAGCTTTCCCCAGTCCATCCTGTTTTGCAAAACACCGTCTAAAAAGTGGGAGGTAGCTGAAGACCCCCATGCTTCAGACATTATTCCTCTCCTTCTCCTTGCCGGCTGACTCCTGTCAGGGTGACAGCAGGACCAGGAGGGCTTGGAGCATTGCAGACAATCTTCAGCAGGGTCTTTGGAACATTTCTGGGCTACCAAATCTTTGCAAAGGGGTAAGAGGGCAGATCAGAGCCTGTGCTCCCACAACACGCTTTGTAACCCAACCTCCATGCTGGACTGGTATTTGGCAGTGGGACCAACAAAACCCAACATCCTTAACCTAAGAATGAGGTAGAGCCATTAAGCTGACACCTGAAAAGCAACATAGCACAACAGACATTTCCAAACTAATTTTCAGTCAGCTGAGCCTCAAAAAATGCTGTTTGTCTTTCTGTACATCCAGTCATTTAAAATATTATAATAGGAGACACTTTTGGATTACAGATTCTTTTGGAAGCAAATCAAACCTCTTTGCTATTTAAAAATAAATGTTGAATTGTTTCAAAGACATTAATAATATTATGTTCAGTGGAGATGTACTACACTTTTCAAGATGCTAGTCTGTACTGACAATAGTTCAAATATATTTATGTTGTCCCATCAAAAACTCAGTAGTTTCGACTTTGAAGAGGATGTTTTTTAAACATCTTGGGTAAATGGAGAATTTGACTTTCTGCCCGGGACACCCTGAGAGCTGCTCCTTACAAAAAAAGGGGAGAAAAAAGGCAACTAATAGGATAATAAATCCCAACATTTTTCTCTAAACAAGAGTTGTTTTACTTAAACTAGCATTCACTTCATTTATAATAGCGCCCTATGTTTCTTAGGCTATAGTATTTAATAAAAAACTCTAGGCTCATCCATCATTATGCACACTTTACTGATTTCACTTTAAACATCACTGACTAAAACTTACATTTATCAAGGTTGTTTTGCCTAGCAGTTGCAGCCTAATTTATTTTCACTTTGAAAGATTCGGTATCTTTGCATTGCAGAGAACACAGTGCTTGTCAGAGATTCACATTGCAGGGAAGGAGTCCTGGTGAAACCGGTGTGTCCATCCACCACACAAAAACATAACTTGCCATCTCTCAGGAACCACCAAAGTTGAAGGAGGAAGCCTGGGTGAGCACTGGGGTGGAGGAGAGATGATGCTTTTGTGCTGTACCATGCTGCAGCAGCTGGGGGCAGAGGCAGGGTATGGCTCTCAGGGCAGACAGGAATGCACAGGGAGAGATGGGAGACTCTTAAATCTGGCATACAGGGGTTGTAAGGAAGAAAACCAAGCACGGGTAAGTATCAGAGGTTTGTAGAACATTGTGAACCTTGCCAGTCCCATGCAAAAAGAAATTCTAAATGCAAAAGTGTAAGCCTGACTTGGCTAACCAGGCCAGCAGAGAGTAAGAAGATGTTTTGCTGAGCTCAGAGATATTTTGGGCTCCTTCTAGTCTGAAAGATGCTCTGCTTCTTCTATATGCATGTGTGGGGTCATCCTCCACTTTTGTCTCTACAATGTGGTTTCTACAGCAGCAGACAACATAAACTCCAGTCAGAAAACACATGAAAGGAAGAAACTTCAGAGAAGTTCCTCCAGGTTTGTTTCATCAAAAGCAGGACATGGGCCATAAAGAAATACCTGCTTTTGGCAGCCCAGCAAGCAGAGCCCTGTGCTCCCTTCTCCCCACCACTATGAGGAGAGAGCAGATGACGACCAAAACCACAGCTATACTGGGGTGGATGTAGGAGCAGAACAAGGAGTAGGCTGTACTACAGCAACAGAGTAAGGGGTTAGCCGGCTTTTCCCTGGTGTACTGAAGAGGCTGTGATGTACATGTTCAGCCCTTACCAATCCTCCCAGCAGTGTCATGCTGTGTAGCCTTTGCAAGTCATCTACTGCAGGCTGAAAACTTTAGTCATTTCATTTGAGCCAGCACTGTAAAGAAAGACTGCATTTTGCATAAAGTCAGCATTGGCTGTTTTATAACTCTGCATCACCCCAAAATTATTAATTGTCATGGGTTTTTTCCCCCATACACATTTGAATTAGGTTGACCAAACCATTTAAAACATCTTCTGAAAAACATAGGATGGTTACATATGAGAGGAAACCAGCTCAGCATTAATCAAGCTCTGCAGCTCTGCTCTGTGTTGGATTGCTGCATGTGATGGGGAGGAGGGGGGTTGCCAGAAATCCTTTGTTAAAAACAGTAATTCTTAGCAACACCAGCAGCCACTTATCAGGTTTCAAATGCACCACATTCTTCCAGAAGCTTGTTTTTCTTTTATTTTCTTTCAAAAGTTTCCAAGCTGACACTTACAGGCACACTGAATGTCAAAAAATTGTTATGAATAACCTATAAGTCCTAAGAAAATCCTGGCCAGTCTTGTAGGGCTGGTGTTTTCTTCTGGCTGTTAGAGTCGGGATTCTTCTGCATTACCCCTGTCTCTGACAGTGCCCCCCACCAAGGTCTCAGGCATGTCACTTAACCTTGCTGTTCATCCAGCTATACAGCAGTGACACTATCGCAAGCATATGCCCGAGACCTGTCCTGCAGATCAGTGGTGCAGGATTTGGAAAGCACATCAGAGGTAGAAGGTACTCTGTGCAGGTATTATTGAGTGCCCTTTTTCACCATCATCACTTCAATAAAACCAGGACAGCAGAGAACCCAGACCCAAATATCAGCTATTTTTGCAGAGCTCTTTTCCTGTGCTTGGTGCAGGTCTGAGGATGGAGACAAGTTTTCTGCGCCAGTATGAGAGAGGTGAAAAGAAGAAGAGAATCATAGAATAGTTTGGGTTGGAAGGGACCTTTAAAGGTCATCTAGTCCAAACCCCCTGCATTGAGCAGGGACATCTTCAACATCAGGTTACTCAGAGCCCTGTCCAGTCTGACCTTCAATGTTTCCAGGGATGGGGCATCTACCACCCCTCTGGGCAACCTGTTCCAGTGTTTCACCACTCTCATCATAAAAAATTTCTTCCTTATATCTAGCCTAAATCTACCATCTTTTAGTTTAAAACCATTACCCCTTGTCCTATCATAACAGGCCCTGCTAAAAAGTTTGTCCCCATCATTCTTTTAATTCTCTTTAGGTACTGAAAGGCCGCTATAAGGTCTCCCCAGAGCCTTCTCTTCTCCAGGCTGAACAACCTCAACTCTCTCAGCCTGTCTTCATAGGAGAGGTGCTCCAGCCCTCGGATCATCTTCGTGGCCTCCTCTGAACTCGCTCCAGCAGGTCCGTGTCCTTCTTGTGCTGAGGACCCCAGAGATGAAGGCAGTACTGCAGGGGGGGTCTCACCAGAGCGGAGTAGAGGGGCAGAATCCACCCCCTTGACCTGCTGCTAGCCACGCTGCTTTTGATGCAGCCCAGGATACAGTTGGCTTTCTGGGCTGCAAGCACACATTACTGGCTCATGTCCAGCTTTTCATCCACCAGTACTCCCAAGTCCTTCTGCTCAGGGCTGCTCTCAATCCCTTCATCCCTCAGCCAGTACTGATACCAGGGCTTACCCCAACCCATGTGCAGGACATTGCACTTGGCTTTAGGTTCATATTTGCCCACTCCTCAAGGCTGCCAAGGTCCTTCTGAATAGCATCCCTTCCCTCCAGCAAATCAACGGCACCGCTCAGCTTGGTGTCGTCTGCAAACTTGCTGAGGGTGGACTTGATCCCACTGTCCATGTCATTGATGAAGACATTAAACAGTACTGGCTCCAATATGGACCCCTGAGGGACACCACTGGTCAGTGACCTCCATTTGGACATTGAGCTGGTGACCACTGCCCTCTGGATGTGACAATCCAACCAATTCCTTATCCAGTTGAAGTTCCCCAGAAGGACAAGAGCCTGCGAGCATGATGTCTCCTGCAGCTGGAGTAAGAAGGCTTCCTCAATAGGCTCCTCTTCATCAGGAGGCCTGTAGTAGGCACCAACCACAAGGTTCCCTTTATTGCCTCAGTCTCTAATTCTTACCCATAAGCTTTCAACCTGCTCATGGCTATTCTTCAGAGGCAGATCTTCACACTCTATCTATTTCTTGATGTAGAGGGCAACCCCTCCACCCCTCCTTCCTCGCATGTCACTTCTGAACAGCCTGTAGTCATCGACAGCCGCAATCCAGTCATGCAATTCGTCCCACCAAGTTTCAGTAATGGCAACTAGATTGTATCTTTCTAGCAGCATGGTGGCTTCCAGCTCCTCCTGTTTGTTGTCCATACTGCATGCATTGGTGTAGAGGCACTTCAGCTGGGCTGTTGGCCATACCACCACAAGAGGAGCAGCGTGGAAGAAGGTCACGCTCCTTGTTCCGGTGCTTTGGGGTTTTAGGCATTTTTCCATGGCTCATGGCTGGCTTCTGATGCAGGGAGGGAAGAGGGAAACAAACAGGCTAACAACTATCTGTCTTCAGAGGACATTGCCCAATACAGTTATTTTTTCTCCATGGAGGGAGGAAGGAAGGCACACAGCAATAGCTGGATTTTAACAATCCAGCAGTTTGTTATGCAGGTTGTTACGCAGCCTCTGGTTAGCAGATTCTCATAGACAGATGCACAGGACTGCAATCAGTGAGTATGGGGAAAAAAACCCACCAACAATGCTCTTCCAAGGAAAAGAGTCTTTTCTCCTTCTCAGTCAGCAACTGGGATATGCACAGAAGCATGAAGGCCTGTATTTCTAGCAGAGGAGTAAATCCAGTTTTAAGCAGTTGGAGTTATGTCAAGTATCCACATCAGTGTGTAATCTTTCATTTTTTTCAAATCCCACTAATTTTGTGGCCTCGTGGCAATGAGATCTAAAGGTTAAAGATGCATGGAATTAAAAAGCAAAGATTTAGCTGGCTTGATTTTCAATATAATGTGGTGGTACGCAACTATTGGTTTAACTTTTGGCAAGTTTCCTGGACAACCCCTTTCTGTTTTGCTCAGTGACAAAAAAAGTAACTAGGGATACATGACATATTTTTTTTCTTGTCGTAATTTACCTCTTTAGCAGGTCCTATTTTATCTCATTCTTTTTTTAATAATCAGATAGCCACAAACCTTTAAAATCTCTCCATTCCTTCTGTTTTCGTTATTTCTTTTGACTACATCAGCCATCTGGCAGAAGAAGGGCTGACCAGAACTGAATGTGAAATCCTATACTTTTGGTTTAGTTATGTTCTAATACTTCAGCATTATTTTCCATTACTTTCCTTCTGCATCCTAACATTTTGTTTGGGGTCCCCACCTCTGCTGCCTGCTAAACAGAGGTGTTCATTGAGCTGTCCACAATGGTGCTAGGATTTTGGTTTGATTTTTTTTTTTTTTTTTTGAGTAGTTACACTTGATTTAGGATCTTGTCATGGGTCTGAAAGGTTTAAGGTATGCCTCCAGCATACATTGTTCTGCCTCTGTCTGCCTTGAGTTTCATCTCCCAGTGAATTGACGATGACTGAGCACTGCGGGTTCTCCTCAAATATCAGCCAACCTATATACAACAACTGTCAGCTGCCAAGTTTACCCTTTCACATTTCCCTTTTTTCCAGGGCATTAATGAATCTGATGAATTGTATCAGCCCAGTTTGGCAAAGTGGTTAAATACATGCTTGTTTGCTCTGTTCAGAGCAATGCTTGAGTGCATGTCTGGCTTTGGGCCAATTCATATAGTGGGACTTAAGCACGTGCTTAAAGTTAAGCACGTGCTTAAGTGTTCTGCTGAACAGAAATGGCATGGGCCTCAATAGCACAAACCCTTTTTGTTGCCCATCTTCCTGGCATGTTAAAAACTCAGTTATGCTCTTTGTTTCTTTGCTTCATAGGTACTTGTATAGTAGTATTTGTACTTTAATCGTAAAACTGTAAATTTCTGTAACAGCTTGTACAGGAAGTTTTCAACAATCTTCTCAGAGGAGATCTCCTCTAATCTTTACTTTTTTCTAATCTTTTATTTCTAATCTTTATTTTGTCAGTGAGTTCAGAGAAATACAGAGCATTCAGAGAGGTGAGCACATGTGAAGCCACAAGAAACAAACCCAAGCAACTGAGAACAAAAAAGTTTGTTATTCAAACCACTCGTATTTTAAATGTTTTTAAAGAGCGTTTTTCATTCCCGTTTCTAATGAATGAATTGTAAAATTTATATTGGTGTTTAAACTCCAAAAAGTAGTGCACGTTTTTGGGAGAACTTCTCCTGAGCATGCCAAGGCAGCCCCAGCTCTGCCAGAGCAGACTCACCTGACACCTCACAGCCCTTTCTAACGTAAAATAACCAAGGAGATAGGAAAACTACCTCTTTGAGAGGGCTCTTTCTATGTGTCTTTAGATTTTATAAAGCCCCACAATAGCCTAACTCCAATTTCTGTTTAATCCTTTGCCAACCAATGTACTTATTCCTGAGAAGCTCATTGATTTTTATTACCTTCTCCCAGCACAACTGAGAGTTATTATTTCTTAAAAGACACCAATGTAAAGGTGATGCTGTTGAGTTCCTTCTCTGAAGAGTCCCTGACTGTGCCTTTCCTATGCCCACAAACGCTCCTGGTTATGCTGGTAACAGCAGGCTCATCAGTGCCCGAGGTCAATAGCTCACGTAAGTCTTCCCTGCTAGATCGGTTTTGTCTGGTTTTCACCCTGTGATAGAATGACAGCAATGAAAGAAAATGCTCACATGTTTTTAGCTGAATCCAAAAGGCAATGTTTACACCAGCCCTTCAGTCAATCCTGGGAGGACCTTAGCTGGAGCTGTTTATTGTGTGTGTGACTTGGGTAGTTACACAGTCGTGACTGCGAAACAGAAACGGTGGTATTTTGGGTATTGATTTTTTGTGAGGGAATTCCTTCTGAAAGCCAAAGAGTCGTATCAAGGGGAGCTACGCAGAAAAGAGAGATTTCTACATCTGGCAATATTAGATTTCATGTCTGTAAAGCAAAAATGATATTATGCACACAACAAAACATAAACACGTTGTAAAATGCATTCAGCCCAGATTCCAAACACATTGAACACTGCATGATTTAATGACGGATAAACTCAGAAAAATATCCCAGTGGGGGGAACTACAGACTCCAAAATGACAGCTGCTATCATTCCAAAACAAGTAATTGTTTATAAATGAATATTTTTCATTATAAATTATTGAATTACATGAAAATCAGATGACTGCCTGCTGCCAAATTTGTTTTCAGTTTCACAAGACAGAATGGAATGTGCTGCAGACGGTGAGTGAAATTAAAAGCTGCTGGTCTTTTCCCACAAAGGGCTGATATTTTCCCTTAGACATTCCCAGTATCTCATAAACCTGCAAAATAGTGGTCCTGGGGAACGGCTAGCTAGCTAGATATCCAAAATATTTTAGATATATAGGATTTCAGGGAATCTCTGCCTAATCTGAGCCAGTTGTAGTGTAAGTTGCTGTTTTGTATTCATCTTATGTTGATTTCTAGTTCAAACCCACAGAGCCCCAGTATCTCTGAGAATGACTAGCTCTTGCAGGGACACTCTCAAGATATTTTTAACCATTGCATTTCTCCTTTTTATTCTCTCTTGTTTGCATTTGAATAATTTTAAAATACACTTTTCTTTACACGTTTTGGTCTTGCTTGAGTTGTCAAGTCCTTGCCTTCCCCCGTGTTTTGAACAGGGGTGAAAATAACCTCAAGTGGCTGTTTCAGCTGAACCACATCTTGAAGTCCTCACTGGAGTGAAGCTTCCAACACAGCTAGGCTGGGTTTTCTGGGAGCAAGACAGTCAAGACCGCAGAGTCCAGCTGATCTTTAACAGCATTTTCAACCTGCCAAGTCCTTCCCTCAGTTAGCTGGTCCATGCATGGGGACTAGTTAACATTGGTGGCACAAGATCTCTGATGGAAGCAAAATGCCATGCGTAATCTGCCTCATCCCAGAGAGCCACTGGGGCAGCTGAACTAAGTCCTGTAATTGCAGCCTTGGCATCAGATCTGAATTTTAAAAGGCAGTTGTATCACATTACTTTACACAGCCTCACGTAGCTTCCTGACTGATGAACCATCTGGATCTTCATTGCATCCTGCTGTCAGGTAAGCCAAGTGACAATAATGCCGTGAGCACATCCCTGCTTCCCCAGCAGAGAAACGTAACTGGTCCCCACCCCAGAGTGGGCAATTGCGGAGGCAGGGCTATAAGAACAAAAAAGGGTGCAATCATAATTCCTCCATTAAAACCTTTCAATTGCTCCCAGACTATGGCTCAGATACCACCCAAACTGGAAATTGTACCTTTGTGGTCAAAAATCCTTGGTTAACTTTTCTGTCCCTTACTCTTTTAGCAATTTTTTAACTCATTGGTACTTCTGGCCACTGTAGCATCTTATGGAAACAATCTCCTTGCTTTAACTACACATTGTGTAGAGAAAATGATGTTTGCTTTAAACCTGGAAGCAGATGTCTATGATTACACATATATACATGTGTGTGATTTTATATATATACACGTACATATACGCATATACTCTCACAGTTTGTGTATCATATGTCTTTTAAAGGTTGGCTTGTTTGGTCTGTGGCATTTGCCAGAAAAATAACTGCCAAATTTAATCAAATTAAGGCAGTTTTAAGAAGGAAAGCTTCTTTGTTGTTTCCCCCATCTGACCTTTGCCTTCATGTCCTTCTGTACACTAAACTCCAGATTCACTTCCCTCTGCTGAATTTTAAAATGGTCTAAATCACCATGGTTGCTACCTCAGGCAGCATGATGAAGAACGGAAAGCCAAGTCAGGTAGTAATAGGAAGTTAGTGGAATATCCACAAGCTTATTACAACGAGATCAAAAATCCCCATCTCTGACATCTGGCTGGTTGTCACAGAAGCAAAAATCGAATGCATTGGAGGGTTTCAAATATACATGAGGGTGGATGCAGATTCCCTCTGACTTTGAAGACCAAAAGCTGAGGTCTTTTGGCCACTTCTGCCACTCTCCTTCCCCCCCCACCCCCTTTTTCTTCTTTTTTTCCTTTTTTTTTCTACGTTAGGTTGCACTGAAGATCACTTTCTAGAGCATGGCCATGCCATAAGTGAATTCTGACGTTATTATGTCAGACCCTGGTGATACAAATCTCTTCACAATTCAAGCATTCACCACTTCAATAGTTGTTGCTCTGCGAAAGCTCGTATGTGATGACCCTGCCTGTCAGTTGCTTCTGGATATGGCATTCAACTTCTTTTGATGTTTTTTCTCAGGGCCATTTGGACAGATCACCTTGTGATGAGCTTCAGATTTAGGCAAACCCACTGACTTTCACTGATAAAGACAGCGGGCCCCAAGCAAACAGATTCCTGCCAGACTGTGCAGTCCAGGGCTGGATAAAGAGGGCTTAGTTTCTCCATCGGGAAGGGAAGTGAAGCACCAAAGTGGAGTGAGGCTTTTAGTCTTTCTGATCCGTAGATAAAAGCCTCACAAAACCTAGTCAAGGCTATTCACCTTGCATTATAAAGAAACAGAGAACATCTTCAGATCCAGAGATAATCGGTCCCAAGGATAACATTAAAGCAAGTGATGACTGGAAGAAAGTCCTGTTATTAAACTGCAGCGAGCCAAGGGCTACAGGAGTCGTACATGCGGCATTCAGATGCTTTCACCTTTACACAACTACGCACAGTTCACTCAAACCAGGTTGTGGAATGTTAATTTGTGCCTCATCAATACTAATGGACCAGGAATTATGACATGTTTTATGTTATCATTCATTTAAAACAGATAGTTTAGATTTCAGCCACAAGCTAAAGTTTATATATATTATATTTATTGCAAACAACAGTGAACACTTAAGAGCCATTATTTTAAATCTAAATGACATTGTGTTTAGTATCCATTTCCTCCGGCTCTGAAATGTGCAGCCTGTGGAGTCTGTCATCTTTCCCTGGAGTTCTCCTGGATGCGAAGTGACAACTCCTCACAAGTTACCAGAAACAGGAGAAAATGCGGAGCCCCACTTCAATGAGCTGTTTCACATTACAAGAATTTACAATGAGCATCTGACAGAAGAAAAGCAACGGAGCTGGAGAGGGGAATATCATGCAGTAAATTGTTAGCTGTTATCAGCGTTGACAAAATGGGGTAGAGAGGATGGTATTTAAACAGAAAACACAGAAAGAAACACATTGAGTCAGTGAGTGAGCCTCTTGTGTACCAAAACTGAACGGTGCTTCTGAAAATCTTGCCAACATCCATTTTACAGACAATATTGCATCTGGAGATATGGCTTGTGCAAGGAGCAGTAGATGGCTGTGGCGCATAGGGAAGGAGCTGTGGTTCCTCCCCAGCTCCCACTAGCATCCATGGCTAATCTCCAGGTGAGCCCGTACAGCAGGCAAGTGCTGCCTGCTTCCCCAGCCTCTCCTGCACCACAGCTGAGTGTCTGCAAGTGTGGAGAAGGAGACCAGACTGTCGCATCCCCATGTGCAGGCAGGGAACCGTGTTTGCAGCCCTGGCACAGCTGCACCGGCCGGGGCCTCCATTGGCCTCCACGAGCAAAGGTGTGAAATGGAACATCATGTCCCCGTCCTGTCCGCTCACTGCTATCTGCATTTCCAATATCAGAAGACCTGGCTAAAATCTTCCAGCTTACCTGCTCCTCTTCTTTCCTTGCCAAAACCTAGCCACGCTACCCTCCACAGCTAATATTCTCTCCTCAAGGGCCATAGGTGCCAACAGGAGAGGAACAAGTTACCTACCTCCACCTTGCAAATGTCTGGCCAATGAAACCAAAGCCTGCCATTCAGAATTATTCTTGGTTTAATGACTTCTTTGAAGGAAGGCAGCAGTGGGTTGTCCCCGCCAGTGTGGCAAAGCTATTGTGCTAGGCAAGTTGGAGCAGTCCTTGCCCCCTCGGTGTTCACAATGTGAAGAAATGTGGATGAACTGCAAGGCAATAGGTCTTAGTACGCCACTTCAAGTGGAAATAACGCAAGCAATTTAGAGAGTTTTCAGGTGCTTCATATTTTCATTTTCAGGTTTCTACACAAATAAAAAGGCTTAAACTATTATTCAGTCTCCTCTCAGAGTATAATTTTGACATTCGGAAATCTGATTTTGTGATCAGAAACACATGTAGAGTAGCATTTAGAAGTCAGCAAAGACTCCAAGCATGATTTTATTGGGAGCTTGGGTATGCCCTTCAGAGTAATTGGGACGTGGAATGTGGAAGTAGTTTTTACAGGAAAATAGGGATAAGGCCTCCTGTAGCCAGCCTCAGGCAACGGAGAGAGTAAAATATCAAGAAGAATTCACATTCAACTTGATAATAAGGTTTCTGAGCATGTTAATTAAATGAAGTCTCACATCCCCAGCCCTGTTGTTTTAAACATTTTGAGGCATTAACATTGCACAATAGAAACATAATTTCCCTTCCCTCCAGATGCCTATGCTTATTTGATTTTCCTAGCTGTTAGCTTTAAACTTTCTATGAACATGGAAACCTACCCTTTCCGCAGTGCTGTCATATTTTTCCCCTTCATTCTTCCTTAATAGTCATTTTGGGTACTAATTGGCAACAGTGGGTTTTAAAAATAAATTCTTCAAATGGGACAGCTTCACTGTTTATCCTCTGCTGAGGCACCATTTCCCACAACCCAACTTTGAAGGAGAACAATGGGAAAATGGCATCCATTTGGTCCTGAGGGTCTGAGCCTTCCCGGCTAGCACAGGGGAGATTTAGGGAACAACGTACAGCTGGAGGAAACCTCATAAATCACATTCCATCCTTCTGCTCTTTAAAGCACTCGTTTATCTGGGAGTAAGTTACTGGAATCCCTTTGGGGATGCAAGAGTGCGCACCTCCTTGTGACGGTGGAGCCTTGTGCAGTGACTCAGGTGTGGGCTGAGGGACACTGACTGGCCAAGGCCAACTGGGTATATGGGGCACAGGTATGCCTATCTGCTGGTAAAAAGCCCCTGTACAAATGGGAGAACTGGAGCTGTGTTGTGGTTGTGTATCTACTAAGAGAAAGCTCTGCTACGGCAGGGGAAGACACCAAGATCCTCTGTGCTCCGCTCATTTACTCAGGCATTGCTCCAGGATGGGGACAGGGAGAATATCCTGAAGATGAGCATCTGGAGGTTCAGGGTTCACTTCAAAACCAGCAACTGAAAAGTCCCACTACCAGTTTATGACCAGGAAAACCTTTTACACATGGAACAGTTTTGGAGGCAAAGGAAAACCTTTCACTGGCAAAACCCACATCTTCTTTGTTAAGTTAAAAAATATGTTTTAAGCTTGACTCTCTTGACTAGTCCAGAGTGCCTTGGTTTTCTCGCAGGACTGAGACCATGCCAGTGATGGACAGGCTAGTATCCTCATACTGGGTTTGGTTGGGATAGAGTTAATTTTCTTCATAATAGCTTGTATGGGGCTACGGCTTGGATTTGTGATGAAAACAGTGGTGATAATACAGGTATGTTTTAGTTATTGCTGAGACGTGCTTGCACAGCACCAAGATGTTTCTTGTTTCTCACACTGCCCTACCAAAGAGTAGGCTGGGAGTCCACAAGGAGTTGGGAGGGGACACATCTGGGACAGCCGACCCCAGCTGACCTAAGGGACATCCCATACCATATGGCGTCATGTTCAGCAATAAAACTGGGAGGGTGGAGGATGGCGGGGGCTGCTGTTGCTCGGGGACTGGCTGGGAATAGGTTTGGTGGTGGTGAGAAATAGCTTTCTTTTGCATCACTTGTTTTTCCTGGGTTTGGTGTTTCTGTGGGGTTTTTCCCCTCTTTCTTTGTTGGTTTTCTTCCTCTATTTTTTAAAATTATTAAACTACCTTTATTTCAACCGTGAGTTTTCTCAATTTTACCCTTCTTGCCCCATCCCTCTGTAGGGGGAGTGAGCAGGTGGCGGTGTGGTATTTACCTGCCTATCGGGGTTAAACCACAACAATCCCCAGATTTAAACTATATTAATAAAAGAAGCCAGAAGCTTGACTACAAACCATGCTGTTTAGTTGTCTGCAATCCTCAGTTGTTACCATTCTCCCTTGTGCAGTTTTGACCTATGCTACCCTGTTTTAGCAAGAAAGCATTTTCTGTACAGATGTGAGCCGTTCCACACGGGCTGACCTCAGAAGCAGAACCAAGTCCCTGAACTATGCTATTTGTTTCTGCAATTCTAGCTACAGATTCAGTCCCAGATTCATTCCCAGCCCAGAGTGGTGGGATCTCAAAAACTTCACCTCCAATCCGTGAATGATTCTGGAGCTAACTTTTCCCTTAGCTCTCCAAGTAACTCAGAAAATAAACACTCAATAACTGAGATCAAGGGTCCCTCTCTCCTCCTCATTCTGTACTTTGTGCAGACAACCTGGCCAAATCTTCCCTCTGAGTGTCACACATGGTCTAACATGAACCAAACCCTACACTGAACTGTCTGTCTGTCCATAACTCTTGTCGGCTCTTGTGCAGGCTCAGGGCCTGAAGCACCCATGGTCTGGCACTGATTTGTTGTGGGACAAAAGTATTTTAGAGTATTAGCCCCATATCCCTCTCCCAAATCCGTAACCTTAATTATAGAAGACCCCTGTTTGCTTCATTTCTGAGCCAGCCTGTACCAGAAGGACCACACCAGAGTTTTCATGGGGGAAGTCCTAGGAGCTTTTCAGGTATATTTCAAATGAGATACAGACATATTTTACTTCTGAATGTGAATACGGATAAGGTAGTTACACAGGAGGCCCTGTTCTTCTCCCACTGAAGGCAGGGCTAAAATCTTCCGTAATATATAAGGATGCAGGTTTGATTTATACTTTATTTGGAAAGGCTGTGAAAGCAAGGCAGTGAAGCGATCTGTCTCATTTAAGAATCAAGACAGTAGCAAAACTCAGTCTCAATACCCTGGCTTTCAAATTCTTTCAGTCCCCTCCTCAAATGGGCTTAGACTTTAATGGCCAATCTGAAAGTGGTATGGGCTTACTTTTTCCCAGCCTAGTTAAACTCTTCAAAGATTGCTCAGCAGCAAGACATCACACTTGCAACATTGACAAGGGTACTGAGTTCGGGTGTGAGATATGGAAAATCTGATTTCTGAGAGACTTGTCAGTAAAATAAATTATAGTGGGAAAATACAGCTAATGACAATGCTATCATTAGAGGGATTGGAGTTTCTCCCACAGTACCCAGTACTACAGGCATAACCTTATTAGCATTTTTAAACCCATAAATCTGCTTGATCTCAGTGAAAGGAAGGAGGAAATTCCTTCCACTGTGGTAGTAAATGTTTCATTAAATGGATTAGAAAAGCCAAAGCCCACCGACAGTTGGATCTGGTGAGGGATGTAATGGGCAGCAAGTGCTTCTGCAGGCATATCAACAACAAAAGGAAGAGTCGGGAAAAGTCAGGCTCAGTGTTGAATGGGGTAGGGGACCTGGTGAAAACAAACATGGAGAAAGGTGGGGTGCTCAATGCTTTCTTCATCTTGGTCTTTACAGGTATGACCCCTCTTCAAGGATCCCAGGTTCCTGAGACCAGCGAGAAAGTCTGGAGCACGGAATACTTATCCTCAGTGAAGGACAATCAAGTTAAGCAACACTTTAAGAAAATGAACATACACAGGTCCATGGGATCTGATGGGATGCACCTGTGACTGGTGAGAGGGCTGGCTGATGTCTTTGCAAGGCCATCCTTGATTACCTTTATAAGGCCATGGCATACAGGAGAGGTTCCTGCATGGAAGAGACCAAATGTCACTCCTATATCGAAGGAGGGCAAGAAGGAGGATCCAGGGAACCACAGGCTGGTCATCGTCACCTCAGTCACTGGGAAGGTGATGGAGCAACTAATCCTGGAAACCATGTCCAAACATACAAAGGACAAGAAGGTGATTTGGAGTCGTCAACATAGATTTACAAAGGGGAAATCCTGCCTGACTGACCGAATAGCATTTTACGACAAGATGACTGGCTGGATGGATGAGAAGAGAGCAACAGTTATTGTCAACACTGTCTCTTGTAACATCCTTATAGACAAATGCATGAAGAATAAGCTAGATAAATGGTGGCGATCGAGAACTGTCTGAACTGTTGAGCTCAAAGGGTTGTGGTTAGCAGCATGAAGTCCAGCTGGAGGCCAGTCACTAGTGGTGTACCGCAGGATGGATACTGGGTCCTACGCTGTGAAGTATTTTCATTAATGACTTGGATGATGGGGCAGAGTGCACCCGCAGAAATCTTCAGATGATACAAAACTGGGAGGAGTGGCTGATAAACCGGAGAGTTGTGCTGACATCCAGAGGGATCTGGACAGCCTGGAGAATTGGGCCAACAGGCATCTCATCGAGTTCAAGAAGGAGAAATGCAAAGTCCTGCACCGAGGGACGAATAACCTCCACACACCAGGACACGCTGGAGGTCAACCCACTGGAAGGCAGCTTTGCAGAGAAGGTCCTGAGGGTCTAGGTGGACACCAAGTAGACCGTGAGCCAGCAATGCACCCTTGTGACAAAAAAAAGGCCAACAGCTTCCTGGGTGGCATTAGGAAGCATGTTGCCAGCAGGTTGAGGAAGTTGATCCTTCCTTTCTGCTCAGCTCTGGTCAGACACATCCAGGTGCTGTGCCCAGGTCTGGGCTCACCAGTACGAGAGAGACATCGACATGTGGAAGCAAGTTCACTAAGCTGTTTAAGGAACTAGTTCATTTGTCATACATTGAGATGGTGAGAGAGCTGGGACTGTTTACCCTGGAGAAGAGAAGGCTTGGGGGGAACCTCATGAAAGTAACAGGACACAACAGAGCTTTTCTATACTGCTTAAGTTTTCTCTTCTGGCAGAGCATTGCGTCATTTGGAACAAGCCCCGTACCATGGGTGGACTTTCTCTACTGAAGAGATGCTGGTTTCTGACAAGGACTACTTGGATTGTGCGGGAGTCCATGTGTATCTATCTTCTCTATAAGTGCTTCTTGATACGTATTTTGATACACAAAGCCTAAGAATACAACACAGAATACGACAATGCAGAATATAGGAAAAAGCTGTTGGTTACCATTGGCATTTTTAGTCTCCTCCTTTCAGGAGAATGCCAAAAGCAAACTTCGGCAGTCATATCCAACTATATTATTGCTCATGACAGTATAAAATAGTGAGACAGTTTCACAGACCAGATTAAGAATCATAGTTTACATTGCTGCATAAAATTGCTAAAATTGTATAGAAATCTGTATTGTGGATCAGAAGTTAATGTAAAAACTCCAAGCTACTTTTTTTCCACTTTGTCTGTTTAAGCACCTGGACAAATTGTTGCATGAATAAATGTATTTTCTTCTTCTGAAACTGTGTAATATTAAATGCTTTGTTGTTGGTATAAAATACAAGTTGATCAGGCAGTCAAAAGTTGTCATTCTGACAACAGCATACATAAGGGTATCGTTGTACATTGAATTTCAATGTGTAATATGGTATAATGATAATATGGTAATACATAATTGACACTAACTGAAATACAGGAAATTCCATTTAAACATAAGACAAGAACTTATTTACTGTGAGGGTGGTTGAACACTGGCACAGGTTGCCCAAAGAGTTTATGGAGTCTCTGTCCTTGGAGATATTCAAAACCAAGGTGGACACAGCGCTGAGCAACCTGCAATAGCTGACCCTGCTTTGAAGACAGAGTTGGACTAGATAATCTGCAGAGGTTCCTTTCAACCTCAGCTGTTTTGTGATTCCATGAAATGTTGTGATTAGACTACAGCAATGCCTGAAGGAAGGAGAGGCTGCTTGCAAATCTTTGTGCTCCAGCCACCCACAGCCAGCTGCACGTCAAGACCCAGGCTGCTTTCTTGGTATTGAGGAATCTCAAAAAGTTTCTGAGCTGCTGTGGCTGGAAGTGCCCAGATGAGACCCAGGCACACATGCTGCCTTGATTTCTGCAGAAAGGGACATAGGACACAGTGCAAAGATGAACCATGGCTTGACCCAGTGTGTGATCACCTGGAGTAATGAAAGGACCAGATCACTGGGGACATCTGGCGATGCAGGTGCACCTAGAGAGTACTGTCACATCCCTGCTGCTCCAGAGGTCCCTTCTGGACTGCTGCAACCATCTGTGTGCCATTCAGCATAGCCTTATTAGACTTGGGGTGAGAACTGAAGATCAGAGTGAGAACTGTGCAGTTTCCACTCCTGGAGATTTTCAACTACCTTGAGCAACCTGGTCTGAACTCAGAGTTGACCCTGCTTTGAGCAAAAAGTTGGTCTAGAGACCTCTTGAAGTCCCATCCAGAGGGATGCATTGCAGAGCTACCCAGATTAGCAGGGCAGTGTCCCCAGCTGATGCCCTGAGAAGTCAGCAGCATGTTCAAGCACCATGACACTGGCACTCACCTCTCAGGTTTTCCTCTGGGCTTTGGGGCATGCTGGCAGTGGCAGGGACTGTTACCTTGAGCAGGGGGAGACTGAAGGTCCAAGCACTCAACATTTCTTGCTTTTTAGGGGCACTGTTCATATCAAACTGCTAATTAGTGGCTGGATTTGTGTTGCTCACCAAAGGGGAGGTGTATGTAAGCCCCCACCCCAAGTCTGAGCATGGTGTTGCCCGGCAGGGTCCGTCTTGAGGAATGTTTCACCAAAGTGATTGTCTCCTGCTGGCTTGTCTGGGCATGCAAAGTAAGTCCTGCTGACCTGCTACTACTCACAAAGGCCCCCCTGTAATTATTTTTTGTCTGGGAAAGTGATTTCCATTGTGTCAGCTTATTTATTTATTTATTTCCTCCAGTTAAGTGTTTCGCTTTCAGTTCTGGTCAGAAGTCAGAAAGGAAGCGTTCTAGCTTTTCCCACCAAAAATCTTGGGCTGCATTCATTAGCGGAGGACAGCAGACAGCTTTCTAAAGATCTAATCAATTTTAAATTAGTTACATTAAAGTTA
>NW_009618282.1:0-24229 GCF_000690535.1 Cariama cristata | reverse complement strand
TTCTTTTACACAAGCTTATAGCATTACGTGTGCAGAACAAGCCTCGGTAAAATGTTATATCAATATTATCACCAGCCTTCCTCCTAGGACTTCACCAGGAGCCAGAGCTTATGTGTTTTTTCCTCATTCAAAATTCCTCCTTAAACCCTCAAGACTTTTGTGTGAACAAAATCAAGTCCCAAAGATTCTTAAGAAAGTAGTTTCATTTCCATATGCCTCTGTGTGTGTGTAATCAGATCTTTTAAAATTGGTTTGAGATACCGGACAAAATGTTCCTCACTAATAACTGGTCTTACACAGCAGAGGTTTCTTTTGAAGTGCCAAGCATGGATACATGATCCTATTTAATGACAGCACTTTAAATTACAGGCTGGTTAATTCTATGTGAATTCTTCTCATCTGTTTCATATTTCTCGTGCACATTACTGTAAAACAAGCTGTACCCGTTTCTGTCAGTGAAACCACTGTCCTAATCTACCATTTTTCTTAGAATTTGATAATAATGGTTAACTTTACCTCAAGAGAAAAACCTACAGGCAAACATGTCACACATAGCACAGTTTGACTAAGAACAGATACATGCCACTGGTCATAAAGGGTAAACACTTAAGACATTTAACCCAGCTGAGCAGTACTAAATGGAAGGCAGTGGTCATCTGGCTTTTGAATCACCTAATTGACATGTCAGAAAATAAGCATTTTATTGACAGAAGGTGATTGCAGAGAAAAGTAATTTTTCATTTAAATAGCCAGATACTTCCCTTCCTCCTTCCCTTTGTATTTGCAGTGTGGGGGAACATTTTGTTAAGAAAGCAAAACCACGGTTCCCTGACCATTTGTTACATTATTTTTGCCCACACAGCTTCCTTCTGATAGTGATTTTCTTGACTGGAATCACCTGCAGAGGATTCCAGCATGGAATAGTTTCCAAATTATGTTTGCTCTCAACATTTCTAACTTTGGATGGATTTTGAACTATGTTCGGAACCAGCTACTCCTGCAGAAGCCACCCAGATCTCACGCAATGAAGTGGCAATTCTTGTGCAGAGAAATCACCCAGTCTTACCTCAGCGTAAACCAGGAGTAATTCCACTGGAGTTGCCCTTCTTAGTTGTCTTTAGTAAACAGTTGCTGCTGGGTGATGGAGAGAAGAGGGATTCAAAGCACTGAGTCTGTGATTCTTACGAAACCCCTGTCCCAAAAGCAGTTTCAGGAGTATTCCAGTCCAGAGCTGTGAGTTTTGGTTTGGGCTGTATGCACCGCAGTTTCCTTCCTCAACTCTCCTCAGCCATAGCAATATCCTCCTATTGGGATAGAAGGTCAAAGATAAGACACCCAAAAGCTGCTGTCAGCCTGCCAGGGTCTTCTGCAAGGGCCAGCTGCTAACACTGGGGACATGTGCCAACGCTGCAGCATCACAGACTCTGCCCATGCCAAAAAGCCACTTGGGTTGATCTTTAGCCAGATTACCCTGAGGACAGGCAAGGATGAGTGTGAAGGGGGAAAAGCCATCACCATGGGTTGCAGTGCTTCTCCCAAAACCCAGATTCACATCGCGTCATCCTGTACACTTAGCACCGTATCTGCTCAAAGGGGAAAGAAAACCCACCGTTAGGTGGGAGAGTCTCATCTGTGGGTCCACTGCTGAAAGGCAGTTGACCCTGCTGCTGTCTGCCATGGCACTGCCTCAACCCATCACCATGATCTAGGGCAGCACTGTATCTTGCCAGCTCAACAGGCTTGGCAGATGTGGTCCCTGTTGCTTGCCTCACCACCACAGGCTTCCCTGCAGATGTCTATGCCACATGGGGTACGTCCACCCGTGGTGGCAACGAGCATCCCTTGGAGAAGAGCTAAGATCCAGGGTGAGCCAGACAATTTTGGGGGTGTTTCAGGAGCCTTCAGTGGCTCTCCCAGGGGAGAGCGCATGGAGTGGCCACTACCACACAAGAGGGCTGAAGGTGAGGACAGGGCATGAGGGTTATCTCAGAGAGGCACATCTCACCTTCTCCTGGGTGGAAGGTAGCTGGGGATGGTGGGGCAGGGCAGCCCTCGGCAGCCCAGGGAGCAGAGGCCGCCCAGCTGCAGCCCTCTGTGCAGCTCCTCTTCCCTGCAACAGCACTGCTCCGGCTGTTTATAAGCCCCTGTTTTTATGAGCTCGAAGGCACAGAGATTTAAGTTAATACTGCCTGGGAGAGCACTGTTCAGTGCAGTCGCTCTCTGCAGGGATAAAGCACTACTCCCTTGTACTCTGAGCCAAATTTTGCAGATTTTGATCTGCATAGGATCTTTCCTGAGCAGTACTGTTAACAATCTCTGCTGATAAGAAAAGATAAACTCTATTTTGTGCTTCATATCTAGTCATGATGGCCCAACACAGTACCTCTGCTTTTGGAAGAAGCAATGAAGATCAGTTAAAATGCTTTGCCACACCATACAGCAATCCCTTTCATTTGTGTGCTGCCCAGATTGGGTTAGTGGCATTCATAGTCTTTCTTGCCCTTGAAGTTGCAAAGAGATCATATCAACTTTTTTTTTTTTTTACTTTTACACACAAGGAAAAGAGAAGAATTTAAGTCTACTCATGTTTATAAAGCCCTTACTTATCCTTCGACTCTATAGGAAAACATTCCTATAGATGTGAGATTTTTACATGTCTGGTATTGGACCACTGGTCCCACACACTTTGTTTAAAAGATGAAGAGGAGTTGTTAGAGCTATCGCTATTCTCCCTGCTCCTTGCAAGGCATGTTTTATAATGCACTGACTCAGAAAATCACTTAATTATGTGCTCAGTGGGAATCAAGCAAGACAGTAGCCATGCTGTCTTCATCACAGCAACTTATTTTTAGGATTAGGGTATTGAGCATGAGTTTTACTTTGAGAAGAAACATCCAATAATAAAAATGACTGTTACTTTTCTATTCCCTTCAAATTCATCTAGCAAAACAGAAATGTGATGAGTATCTGAGCCGATTTCTATTTTAAGAAGCACTTACGGAGGCTTTTCAGCTAGACAAAATGTGAAGTTCAAGTCAGCGAGAAAGGAGTATGGACAGAGAAGTAAACAATCATTGCCAAGGTAAAATGTTACCATATTAATTAGAGGAAAAACCCTTTGAAACGTCATCCTACTACTCATTACTAATATTCATTGTTATGAACACAACACAGTTCTGCTAGATGATTTACTCAGCAAGTATCTAGATGATCACCCTGCCCTGGAGAGCTTTGACTCTACACACTCTCAAGGTTTCCTCTGGAAACAATATATTTTCTGAACTGGATGGGGAGTTAGACCATTCGTCTTCTTTCCACCCAACCATAATTCTTCTCCAAAATATGTTATAGCCACTCATAAGGAGAAACTTAAACAACAGGTATGTTGGACTGTCACCATAGTTATCTGTGCCCAGGAACAGGATCTCTCCTCAGGGCACTTCCTATGCAAATAGACATCTGAACGAGCCCGGGGGGCTATAACGAGAGCTCTCAGAACAAAGATAAGTTGATTATGTGTTCCAGATTTGAAACCCCCCAATGACATCACGCCCCCATTTCCCAAGATCATTTGGTGTAACATCTGTGTGTAATGCTAGTGTGGTCTTGATAGTCACTGGAGCAAAATCTCAAGTAACATCTGTGGCCTCATTAAGAACCAGGTCTGTTTGCCTTCCTTTAAAAACTACTTTTGGCTTGTGTCACCCGCTGATTTGTGACTTGTGTCTGTACTTGCTCCATTCCCAGTGTTTTCACCAAGTTGAAAACTTTTCACCATCGCTCAGCCCCGTAGATTTCTGCCCCATCTCTGATCTCTTCTGATCTGAGCAAAACTAGAAAGAAATGCTTACTGACCCAAATCCAAGGGCATGTGATTTCTACAGTTGTTGTAGAATACCCCTGCTTGTGTTTCAGTCCTGTATGCAACAGGGAAAAACAGCCTGGGCAGTGTTTTCCTGGAACTAATTATATCAAATTCTCAGACGCATCTGGGGATCTAATTCCCACTGATTTCCTGGGATGTCTAAAGCTCTTTGTGAATGTAGGTGTCTCAATCTAAGGATGAACATCTATTCTCATATTGCTAGTCCTGGGAGAGATGTCCAATAGGAATCATAGGTTTCACTCACTTATGAACTGGCAATTATCAAGGCATCTCATTCAGTTTCACTTATTACTTACAAATAAATCACACTTTTCTCTAAAAGCTGGCTCCATTCAAAGAGGTGTCATGTCTGAACACCCAAACAGCTCATCCTTACCTTGTCTCCTATAAGATATTTCCACTGCATTTTCAGGAGACAGACCTAGATGAGTATGAGTCCATGCCATAGACTGTCCCATCTCTTTCCATCTTTGCCTTCCCCACCACAGCCGACACACATCTCCAGCTTTCTTCCCAATGTTATGTCCTACAAACCAGCCAAACACTGAATATGAAAACCTAAGCTAGTTATTAATTTTCCAGTATCTTCCCTCTCCCTTTCTTTCCCTTTTTCTTCTGAGAACTGTTGGAGCTCCCAGCATGGTCAATGCTCAGGGGGCTGAGACAGAAATAAATGCAGATTGGGGACCTCCAGGGTACCCAGCACCAGCCCCCTGGGTCTCACCAGAACAAAAGCCGGTGCAGGCTTCTGAAATGCCAGGGTTAGATTCAGTGACTTCTCAAAACATGAATTCAGTGTACAGCTAGGAAGATGTCTGTATCTGACTTTATATGGATACAGGATAGTATATTTGCGTGTGATTTAGGCACAGATTCCTTATCTGAAGTATAATCATGTAGGGAGAGGAAAATATCTTTTATTAGAAGAACTGAAATAATCTAAACCCAAGCATGTTTTCACCTACCCTCATATTCAGGCATTTCTGTTATCAGTTAACCACTGTTTCTCGCAGGTTATTTGAATCTCTCAGAGTATTTAAAACTACACCTCACACATCACTCTACAGGGTCAAGGGCAGCCTTGCCCCAAGCTCCCTGGAAGGCAGATGTGGACTTTAGGCTCCCCAAAAATGGGGTACAGGACTCAGCTGAGAGATGCAATAGTGGTGGAGATGAGTCCTGCTCGTTCCTCTGGTGTCAGCCAGAGGGAAACCAAGGTGGTGCATGGGGAAGGGAGGAGGTACCTGTACCGCAGCAGGCACTCAAGCAAAACCCCTCCATTTCTTTCTTCCTTTCCACTCTCCCCCAAGGAAATCTGAGCCTGTATCACAGGCTTGGCATGAAACCTGGGCCTGATTTTCAGTCTGTTAATATGTAACACAGCCCTCTTGGTACCCCACTGGAATCAAACAAGATGGTCGTTTAGACACGTTAAAAATGACCTATGGTGGAAGCAGGGAAAGCCTTTTAAAAACTATATGCTTTGTGTTGTACACCCACATACATAGCTCACAGTCCAGAACTCCCAAGCATCATCATCCTTGAAAAGAAAGGAAGCTTTGCAAAATCCTGTCTGTACACACAACATAAGGAAAAAATGGGATATTCTCTTAAACAGATAGTCCACCTCCACTGTAGCTGATCATACGAAATCTGGGAACCAAGTGGCAGTCATGGTTAAACTATATTGGTAGATTTAGTCTTGGTGGTGGAAAAAATCCACCAAAGATAGAACGCAGCATCAGAGATAAACTGAAATTATTCGGAAATAAGCTATTTCAAATCCCATTGTGAGGAACAACTCCAGAAACACTGCATTATTGTTATTCCAACCCCAGTGATTGCAATGAGCACTGTCAGTATATCAACAGCAGATTTTCCCCCTGTTTTCGTATAGCTCAATATTAGTTCAGAGAGTCTGAATAACGTTTTTGGAGGGGTTGGTGAACATGGAAGGGGAAGACTTAGTCCGGCATGGAACTTGCACTGGGTCCCCCCACAAGTAACACAACTGCGGGTGTTTGCATGGCAGGCACCTGGCAGCTGACCCAACTCCCTACAGCCAGGGCCGCTGAGAATGGGTCGCTTTGGGGTTTGGGTTTGTAAAAAAAGCCCAACACATTAGTTTGACTTTCAATATGCCTGCCCTAAACCAACCACAGCAGGCTTTATAATCAACTGTGTTAGCTGACGGGAGAAGCACAGACTGGGGAGGGGGACAGGGTTGGATGAGAAGCCAAATTAAACAAAACAAGTAGGAGCTTCGTAGTTTCCGGGAAAAAAATCCCATTAGACAATTTTTCCCACTTTTTATGGAGCTAGTGCTGATTTCTCACTCCGTGTAATGAGTTATGAGCTATACTAGTTTGGTGAGTGTGCTGGCACAGAGCTGCAGAATCAGGTAGTTTTTCACTTTTGAAGTGACTACAGACTAATTTCTAAACATGTCCACTTGGAGCATGTAATAAGCACGTAGAAAGGCGTTCTTCTTTCCAGGTCCATGGAAATGTTTACTCTCCCTCTTCTGCCTAAAATAAAAATTATGGACCAAGTTCCTGGCTGGTGAAGTTCAGCGTGACTCCTTTGAATTTCTTGGCCTTTTTCCACCTTCTGCCAGCTGAGAACCTGGGCACCTTCAGCTTTTCAGTGAAGCCAATAGTGCAAGGAAGAGAAAGAGCGTGGTTCCCAGCTATCGACTGCAAACATTTCTGCACTGTTCTTCATTAAAAAGCAAGTTGCCTTAAAAAGATGAAAAACAAGCTGTTACTTAGAGCCTCAGCCTGCAAATAGGAGTGTGTGACCACAAGAGTTCACACAGGAAAACTCAATTCCGAAATCTGGGTCTGATAATGCAATTAATAAATAAATACATCTATAGTATATGGTTGGTCAAATTATAGTTCCAGCAAAAGAAATATCAGAATTATAAAATTTGTCTCAAAGTTCCAGCAACTACATATTCATATGTACACATGGATTTGCTTGTGTAGAGTTTAGATAAAAAAATACCTAACATTTACAGTAATTAAAGCCCAAACAATTTAGACACATACATTTCCAGGGAATAACAGAGTTCCTATTAAATTAATATATTTCCTCACCTGTGGGATAAGTGGAAACTAAAATTCTATGGCTATGCAATACACAGAGATCTAACCACATACATGGGTGTGTTTATCACATTATCATCTTCTTAAGACATATTGATTAATATATTGTATAAAGTTACACAATAATTATATATGAAAGGAACATAATGCTGCAAAACCAGCAAGTTAAAGGTTAAGAAATGCTAGAATTAAGAACACCACTGTAAAAAAAAAAAAATTGCCCAGCACAAAAATTTCAGTATTTCAGATATTAAGCCCAGTTTGGAACAAAAAAATAAATTCCTATCACTGGGCTTCCCTGCAGACTGGGAATTCTGGCTTTTCATCAGCTTTTGCCAAAGGTTTCCCTTGCCAGCAGGACAGTATGCAAAAGCAAAAGACAAATGTCTGGAGAAAATAGGTGCTTTCATGTGTAGGAGACACTTCACCATTATCATCCTTCCTCAGTCTGGGTCTGCTCCAGCCCCTGCTTCCCAACCACCCACCAGAATGAATTCTGTCCAGCTGCTCTTTCCTGCTCTCCAACACCTTTACCTTCCTCACTGCCCATTTTGCACCCTCTTCCTCACCCACTGGGGCATTAACTGGGAGGCACTGGGAGCACAAGAGAGATGCTCTCTGCCTCCATACTGTGCCTGGGCTAGCAGCAAGCATCAGGACCTGAAGAAGCAGTTTCAGGAAGAGCCCTACTCAGTCCCATCCTGCTCAGGGCAGGCAGAATATTTGCAATAAGAGCTGCCAAACTTTAGGCAAATCCTACCGAGATGTGGCAAATTGAACTTTTTCAGGAGCTCACAGTTTCATCAAATCTGACTGCCTTTCCATGGGAACAGGAAAAGGCATATTCTGAGCCCTTAAGTAATTTTCAGACACAAGAGCCAAATGCGATGGTGCTAGAATTCATCCAGGAGAGGGCTATAAAGCTTCTCTTGGTTTTAACACAAGCAAAGGCTGGTTTTTGTTCTTTCTTACTCTCTTATTGATAGAAAAGTTCAGATCACTTAATTGGAATGTTTTCCTAGGTAATTCAACATGGCATGGGAATTTCAGCCCAAATACTTAGGTTCAGTTAAGGTATAAGTGTGTGGAAGATGAACTTGTGTGGGAAACCTTTAAATGGAAACTGCACTTACCAACTCTTCCTAGAAAAACCTATAATATGTACCTCACTATTAGCTGATACAAGGAGACCAAGGAATGACTTAAGAAGAAATTTGTGATCAAGTGTATATTATGTAGAAATAATAATAATTAGTAATAATAGTAATAACAGTGGATAATAACTGATAATGCCTCAAAACTGTAGGAAGGGCACCAGTTTCTGCATGAAGCAGGTATCTGGCCATGCTTGTGCAAGTGCTCTTGGGTGACTCCTTGTGCTGCATCTATCGGTCTTTGGCCAAGACCTGGGGCACTAGTTTCTCCTTCCCACTTGGGAGCTCAGCAGTCCTCCTCATCCAGCAGCATGACCCCACGCTCAGTGTGCCCCACACGGTCCCGACCTCTTCACACCACCCACCCAGCCCACTTCTCCTCTCTTGACAGGGGGAGAGCTGCTGTCAATTAGAAGGCAAAAAGAGCTGAGAATGAAGAAGATCCTCTTTCCTCTGTCACAGCATCTCAGTGCAGTGACGGTAAATATGGAAAGATGAATCTCTCCCACGAAGCTGCAAATATTGTGGGGCTCCCAGAGGATGCTGTGGGTGTAAAGAGATTAAACCTTGCCCTTTGGGCACGACCAGGCTATGTGCATCTAGGAATGGTGCACCTTAGCGAAAAAGAAAGCAGAAGAAACAAATATTTGAGTTTTTCAGGACAGGGGAACTTACCACAGTGCTCTCTGACTTTATGTCTCCGGTATTCCAGCAACCCCAAGGAGGTGCTGATGGGAAGGGGCATTTATTCGGGTGACAACGACCCTGGGAGGCATCATCAAGTTCTTTAGGAAAGAGCTTGGTTTGGATATTCAGCTGATGGACTTTGCTGTAGTGACACGTGCTGAAGTCAATGGGGCAGTATCTGATTTACTGCAGCAAGGAGAGGAGATCTTGCCTCAGGGGTTATAGGCTAATAGTGGTGATGGGGTCAGTTTCCATCTTACTTTGTAGAAAAGAGGATCAAGAGAAGGGGAGCCACTACACTCCCTGTGTATGACAAGCAAACTCAGCCTCCAGCAGCAGCGGGGTGAGAAAGGCTTGATGGGGAAAGAGCAGGGACCGACCATCGTGGAGGAGACACCTTGGTAGAAACCCCAGCCTGAACAGTGCAATCGAAAAAGGCAAGAAGGGCTGGATCGGAAAAAACGACTGAAACCTGCAGAGTTTAACTACTGGTTTCTGCAGGAAGGGGGAAGAGGATGGCTGTGGTTATGGTTTGATAGTCTCATAACAGCCTGCCGCTTTCTCAAATAACATGAAGTGTGCTCCGTCAAGCAGGAGCCACCAAGCACCTGCTTACCCCGCGCCCCACATCAGGAGGCTTGGCTGAACATAAACACGCAGGTGAAGAGGTTGAGATGATGAAAGACAATAGACCATTACCAGGGACTTAATGGTGTTGTAAAAGAGATAAATGTCTTTGAAGTAGCACCCTTAAAACACGTGACCTTTGGGCTGACCTTTCCTTTCAGATTATGGTATGCAGATTGTTTTATATTGGCCAGTGCAAACAAAGCAAGCAGAGCCAGCATCTCAGCCCCTGTGCTAGGAAAGTACTTGGACATCGTATCCATCTAGATAGCCTGTTGTTTACTTTAGCTTACCAAAAGTAAAACTCTGCCACAATTACTGGCTTTCAAGGCACGTCTCTCACACTCCAAATAAAGCCAGTTTATTATTTCCACCTGAATTCCATTAATGAGACCAAATCCTGAAGACCAAGAGCCAAACCCAAATCATCCCTCCAGTGAGCGTAGGCTTTCTCTGTGCTAGAAAAGCACTGCTATGATTGTATGTCGCTCGAGCGGGACTGCCTGGAGGAGATACACACTATCAAGTATTTTATTTACAAGCAAGGGACATGACTGAGAGGGACCTGAAGGGATCACCACTGGAAACAGCAGAGATGCTGGAAGCACAGTGTGTGAGGCTGTGATTGAGGCTATGAGAAGATATGCTGGGCTTATCCATTTCCATCTGGGAGTACGCCAGCATGAATTAGCACTTTTTTCTATGTACCATCACAGCAGTGATTTATGCTATTTAGATGATAAGCTCTTCTAGTCACTGGCAGTCTTTCTGTTCTGTGTTTGCGTGGTACTTGTTATAATGGTGCTCCAACCCACGACTGGAGCCAAACACGTAATAAATAAGGGTAAGAAGAAAGCTGCAAACATTATTTGAAGAGTTGCATGCACACAGTCTTTACTCCTTTATACCACTTTGAGAAAAACCAGAAAATTGGAGTTTTTCTGAGTCCAGATGCAGGGAGCTATCTCAGGCTTGCAGAGGTGAAGACGGGCACTGCTGAGCGAGGAAAGGAGAACAAATGCTAGCAAGCAAGGCCCCTCAAACTTTTTAGCACTCCTGTAAAACAACAGAGTCAGACTTAAAGAAAAATATCTGAAGGTCCAAGCCAGTTTAGAGCTGTCTGCCTGGGCAGATGGGGCACTGGACATGCAAGCAGTTGCTGGGGCTTAGAGAAACAGGGTTGCTCTGTGTCACCCCATGCACAGCTTGGGGGGCAATGCTGGGGACAGTGCCGGGGCAGGGGACGGAAAGGGGGCACAGGGTGGGCTGGGCACATGGTGTTGCACTTATGGCAGCCACAGAGCAGGCACCAACGGGGCTTCTTGTGAGCATCAGAAGTGTTGTGGAGGAGAACAGTGCTTGCAACCCTGGGCAGCAAAGTCTGATCTGCTGCATTGCTTCTTGCCCTAATTGTCACATGTGCCGCACGCAGCTCCTGGCTCCACCGACTCCGCTCCTGGAGCTATGCGATGAGGCATGAACTCCTGCACCTATTTGCAGCCACATGAATGCAAAACTCGAGAACGCACCCTGTGAGTAAGTGCCGCCCGAGCCAGGGAGCTTCCTCAAATAATACCCGGCATTGCTGTCCCACCTTCATCACCGGGGCTGAGGACATGTTACAGCCCGCTCCGTCCAGCTGGCCTGGGGTCATGCAGGGCCCTGGGGGAGGGCAGCCCTGCAGGGGAGACTGGGGGTGTCTCTGTGTCTTTGCCGGCTTTTATTCAGCCCTGATTTTGTGGTGACCCAGTGGGCTGCAGAAGAACCTCAGCACCTTTAGAAAAGCTCCTGTGTTTCCAGTTGGGTGAAGCAAAGGGAAGGCGATGGGTAGGATCCCCATCTGGGTCCAACCTCAAAACCTTTTGAAGGGAGTAGAAAAGTGACTGTCTAATTACAAATGGACTTTGGTGTTAAATTGGACCCTGATCTAAACAGAGGAAATCTATCAGCTTTCTAAGAAACAAATAAGGGTGCTACATGGATTTGTATGTCCCAAGGACTCAATCCATAATTATTATGTGATTGGCATGGGGTTTTTCTAAGCTAGATTCTGTTTTCTTAAGCCTTGCCATTTAAATGCCTCCGAGCCACAAATGGTCAGAGGTTAGGGGAGTGCTTAGAGGATGGCACCACATCTGCTACCTCATATTTACGCTGTTCCCTAAACTCCTGCTTTGGGATATTGAGTTAGATGGATCTTTGCCTCAGTGAGCTTGGTTGCTCTTGGGTACTTATAATATGTCCTAAATCTGAATGTCATGGATTTCAAACGGTTTTAGTGGGATTTTGGTTTGGTTTGTGCTTCAACTATCTTCAAACTTCAGTATACAGCAAAGCCAGTGGTACTTGCCCATAATGCAAACTCCACCATCAGACAGAGCTTGTTGCTGTTTAACTTTCCCTATTGCCAGAAATCTTGCTCTGTTTGTGCCATAGCTGGGATCAGAGGGGGTGTGAGGATGGGGGTGAGCGGGGGGCAGACAGACATCCTTCAAGGGGGGCACCTGGGCTGGGGGATTTGCTGCTCCAGAACCCAAACAGAGCTCGGCACTGGCATGTTTTTCACTCTGGACCACAAGCATTTGCTCTCCACAGCGCTTTCTTAATTTGGCTAGTTGGTATTTATCCCCTCCTTGGGAGAGACAACTGAGACTCCAGGCAGCTTGATTTATGCCAGTTGTTCAATTTGTGACAACTGCTGTCAACAGTTGTTCATTTTAATTACTGTTCTTGGGCCCAGATGTCTCAAAGATGAGCTCAGTGCCATATAAATACAATAAATACAGATGATATTAGCAACTCAGCTTCCTTTCTACGGGAGGAGTGTGGAGCAACCGACTGCCCCTTCTTCCCAACACATCTCCCCTACCTGCCCATCTTCGGCACAGCACTGGAGGGAGCGGTGGAAGGGGGAGGTGGATTACCTTTCCTTCCTCTTTGCTGGTGTCCTGCTCATCACTGCTGCTTCCACATGAAAATCGCATCTTGACTTGTTCATAGCATAGGTATATCACTTTTCCCAGACCACCCCAGAGTAAGCCCACTGGCCTCCATGGCAGAGATGCACCTGATTCTCCAGGTTTTTGGTGTAAATGGGAGACAAGGCAGAGATGGCAGAGCTCTCTGCCTAGCACTGTTCTCCCCAATATTACTAGAGATCATTATACTAAAAGGGAAAATACAATCCTCAAAACTTCTTAGCAGAACCACCTTCTCAAGGTCCTCATTCCCTAACTGAATACACAACGTGCTATATGGAGAGGTTATTTCACAACAGCTTCAGTGCCTCCCCTGACCCGAGCTGGAGGAATATCACACAGGCTTGAAGAAGTGGCCTTAAGGTGATTATTAGTCCCAGTTCATGCCTCCCCCCCTCACCTGTGCTGGACACCCCATCACCCCTACAAGCAGTTCAGTGCTTTTCGGGAAAGGTCACAGGGATGAGGACTTTGGCAAAACTCAGGAGGGATAAATAGAACCCTACATCCCACCCCAGCTGTGAAAAGGCTCATCCTCCTCTGCTCCCTCCAGGGTAGTGGGTGTTTTTCACTAAAATTTGCATTAAAATGTTTCAAAAGCCACAACTGGGATTTCAGTGTCTGGACATAATTAATAAGCAATATGGGTAATTTAAAGTCTTTATTCTAATTATCAGCTCAAAGTAGGAATCCTATCAAGAGCGTTAAGCCATGTAGGCAACATTAAAACCTCAAAAAATTATGAAGGAGGTTGTTCATCTTGTGAAACCTGTCGTGTGTTAATGGAGAGTCCTGTTTGTTCCTTGGCGCTTTCTTAATTTTCTGCCATTGACTCAAGCTAAGGAATTTTCCAGTGTAATTGCAGAAAGCACTTCAGACAGCTCCTGCCTCTGTCTCTTCCCTGCCATCTCGCCTTGCAGGAGGAGGCACACGATGTCCTCAGCCTGGCAGGAGGGGCTTTTCCCACCCATGGCTGCCAGCGGGGTCAGGATCAGGCCCGGGTAGCCATGGCCAGTCTCCTGGACAGCCTTTGTGCAGGTGAAAGCTGCCACATTGCTCATGCAGCATGGGACAAATGAAAGCATGAAGAAGACCATGAACATCTGAAGAAATCCAGTTGCACTGAGAGCCTGAGCCCCTATTGACTCCGGGCACCTTTTTGCAGGGTTGGTGATGATGCTCGTCGTAGGTGGCTGGGACTGGGGCTGGGGCTGGGCTCAGAGAGGGCACCCTGGTTCCCATGGCTGATACCCACCTCACACCCCTTGCCAAAACCCTCTGGCGGCACGAACCATCGGCATGCATGTTCAGCAGATAAAACCTGGAATGTGATACCCTGGGGTCCGGGGCCAGCTGGAGGTGGGACAGGGCCGGGAGCGCGTTACGATGCTTGTAATCGCGCTGGACACATACGGTTATATTTAAGTGCTGGATGTCTGCTGGCTGAGGAGGCTGAGGCAAGACTGGACTTGATTAGACGTAATGACAAAAATGGACCAACTGTTCCTGAGAAAGCCTCTGCAGCTAAGTATTAGCTCTTTGTTATTGAGATATTACTGTCTGAGGCTTCACTGCTTTCAACTCCCCATCGTTATCTTTACAGACTTCCACTGCACTTTAAATAGGTTTCCAAGTTCAGCTTTTTGCCCTCGGCCATAAATCTAACATACTAAATATTTTCATCTGCTGTAGAACACACCATGCTGTGGAACTTGTTACTTTATGGAAAATAAATATGGCTTAAAAACAGGACGCATTTCTGAAAATATTTTTTTAAAAAAATATAACCCTTTTCACACTAAAAATGACATAAATATGCTTTTTTTTTTTTCCCAGTGTCTGAGTTAATGTATCTTTTTTATATCTTGGTTATACAATGAGTGCTGACTGTACCCCTCCATATCTAAACCTAATGGATAAAAATCTAACACATGCTTAAATCAATATTCAAATATAGTTTTAATTCACTTATTTGCCATTAAAAAATACAATAAATGCAATTATTTTTCAGCTTTCATTTAATATAACAGTTTTGTATATGATTGCATTTATCTGCCGTGTTCATACACAAATAATACATTCATGTCTTTTCTGTTGTGATTAAATACACTTTTATATTATCTCTGATATGCTGGAGTTATTTCTATCAGCTGAAAGGTACCAGAAAAAAGTGGTTTTCCGTTCAAAAGTTTATACAGAACTAAACAATCCTGTGCTATACAAATTGCTATAATGTATAATTTAGTTCTTTGACGAAATTAATGGTGCTTTTACTTAATATAGAGTGACCCTGAGAGTCTTGCCTTTACTAGTGACTGTAGTAGCTTTTAATCTTCATGCATTAGCTAAAAACCTGCTGAGGAGTCGGTACCTCCACAGCTGAGCTTCCTTAGATTTATGGAGGCAGAGGTAGAACAGGCAAGAAGGAACATGCCTGTACCTAACGGCTAGGGGACTTCACTGAGGGATTTTACATGAAACAGTAGCTGGATAAAAACCAGTGATAGAAGCATAGAATCACAGAATAATTTCGCTTTGAAGATACCTCTGGAGATCATCTAGTCCAACCCCCGCTCAAAGCAGGGCACACTTCAAAGTGAAATCCAACCTCAAGTTAGATCAGGCAGCGCAGGGTCATAACCAGCCGAGGTATGAGTATCTCCACCGACAGAGATGCTCTTGGGTGTAGACACCACGGCAGCCCCTGCCCAGCTGAGTACCCTACCAAAGTCATGCTTTTTGCGCAGTTTCCTACCAGCCCTGTGATTCCTGACTGTGCAACGCTGCAGCTTCTAGAGGGACCTACAGGCCAGAGAGAGATGAGGGTACTTGCCTGAAATGTGGGAATGTGGTTTAAAATCCCCTCAGGCAGAGGAAGCCTCAAACCCTTCCTTGAATGGTGGTCCATCTGCTGTGGCCAGAAATGCCGTCGACCACAGGCTTTCTTGTGTTATTGATTCAAGTCCTGTGTCTGTTGCTAAAAGCATACGGATGCTGCTTCATCCCCTTACAGCAGCTGCATCCCCTCAGGGGAGCGCCCCAGCCCCAGCCCCAGCCCTGTCCCTGTCCCTTCGTGGGGTCCCTTGCAGGCCACTGCTGCTTCTCCCTATGGGCTTTTTGCATTGCTTTGCCAGGGGTTCTCTGCTGCGGGCTTGGTCCGTGCTGGTCAAGGCAAAAGGCACCCACTCAGAGGCAGCTGCTCCCCTCTATTTCTGAGTCAAAAAGGTGGCCTCTCTCCTGGTTTTAATCACTGAGGATGAGGGCTCAGCCACCATGCGGGGATGCTTATGGACAAAAGGGTTTCAGCTGCTGGGTTTGGGGATGGACTCCCCTGCTTGTGGTGACCGCTGGAGACAGTGCTACCCTCCAAGCAGCGGAGACAGCAGGGCTCTGCCCTAGCCCTGGGGTAGTTCTCAGGGGGAGAGCAGTGGTGTGGGCCAGGGATGACCAGACACCTCCTTACAACCCCCCCATCACCCTCTGCTCAGAGCAAGTGCCAGTCCGAGGGTAAAGACCAGCCATCAGCCTCCACCCCTGCTCCAGCAGCACAGCCAGCTCCTCAGCCCGGTGGACTTGCACAGCACCAGGGCTTTAATTAGAGGAGATGAAACCAGAGTGAGTTTGGTCCTCTCAGCCATAATCCCAATAGGCAATACTTACTGGACCACCAGGGTAATCCCATTAACTTGGAGGGATCTCCTCACATTTGCACAGGAATGATCCTGCTGTCAGCTCCGCCCCCATCATTGCTATACAGAGTTTCGCTTTCAGCATCCAATGGGCCTAAATTGCCCCCATCACCCTTGCTGCTAAGGCTAGAACAGCCTCAGGACCACTGAACAGCCTCATAAGGTGGCCAAGGAGCCTCCACCCCTCTTGTCATGGCTGTGAGTGGAAGGTGCTGAACCTTGCACCAGGCATATGCAAAAGATCACTATCCTTTGAAATGTTATTACACTGCAAAACATTATTTAACCACAAGCTCTTAAAAAGGATAGCACATTATATCACCTTTACTTTTATATGTTGCTTTCCTTAATTTACTTCTTGGTTTAGAAAGCAAACCTTTAAAGAAAAGGATCACAGAAATAACTTCCATGAAAAGATGCATCTGTTGCAACGGCACTCTTAAAATGCCCATTAATACTTTCCACTCAGGATCTCCGGGTCACACTTTTGGTATGAATACTGTTTAGAAACCAGTGGGATTACTGCTCCTGCATTTTGAAAAATAATTACAGGACAGGCAATAGAGAAAACAAGTTCACTAAGGGACTTGCAGAATGGGCAGAAAGCAAAATATTTATAATGCACAAGCTTGAACATCACATAATCCTGTGCCTTACCCAGATCCCTGACGCTGGCAATGGTGTTTACTGGACTGACTTTCCCTCTACAGACCCTGCAGCAACCAAGGCTGAAGCACCAATCTGTCTTTTTACCCTTCATTTTTCCCACATTTTCCACAAGGAATGGTGGGACCACAACTGTCCCCACAACGACTCGTGCATGCCCAGCTGATATGGATCTTCCCACCTTCTGTAGCTCCAGTCTACATCCCCTGCCGCTGCAAGATGCACAAGTCAGCTCTCGGCTTCGCCAACTCGACACCTTCCCCTGCAGCTCGGGTTTTTTCCCATGGCATTTAATTAGTACTCGAGCACAGAGCTCTGCAAAGGCACGTCGGAGGCCAGGCCCATGTCCTCCTCCTATGTAGTCACCCGCTTTGGTTATCAGCACTATTGTAATGGTGGTGGAGAACAAGACTCCAGGTAGGGATAGACAAAGTAGGTGGTTCCAACACCTGCCCCCAATGTCGGCAAGCACAACCGAACATGCAGTGTGCTCCCTCCGAGGAGAGGGTCCTGCAGGGGTAATGTTATGTAGGTGTTTTACAGGCATTAGGTACTATTATAGAGGTATACACCAGATTATGTATTATAATATAAAATTATAATTTGATATGTTATTTATATGTAAATATGCATTTATATTAATGTATGCCTGTATGCATACAAAGTATAATTTTTAAAGAGCTAATATTGTGTAGGTATGTAATATTACACATATTATTGTGGAGGTGACAAGGACTGAGCCAGGTTTCTCCGAACCTGGCCCATATTCTTCTCATCATGCCTCAACCCAGCAGAGCTGCTCAGGCCACGATCCTACTGTTAGGAGTTGATCTACAGAGTTGACTCAGAAAAGCAATCAGAGCATTTCCAGAAAGAAACACTCTTCTGGGGCACAGAGCAGTGCCCTTCCATTCTGTGGGATGGTAGGCTAAAGGCCAGTCATTTTGTGCCTGGCTGCAGGGTAATTTTGCTGTGGGATGCTTCAGAAGGTGCTTTGGTTGATCAGCAATGGGCAGATGTGCTCCACGCCTCCTTGGGCTTCATGGAAGCCCCCACTTTTTTTTTTTTTAACATCCTCTTGTGTGGAGGTGTTGGGATTCTCCATAGGGAAGAAATTGATGAAACACGAGGGCTTTTCTGACAAAATAACTTCTTTTATTTGTGCTTTAACTTCAGACAGTGAAGCGAACACCACTTCAAACAGTGGTGGCTGAAATGGCACTGAGGTAGTCCCCATCTTGGGAGCTAGGACCAGCAAGGCAGTGCTCAGCCTCAAGATCTGCATTGGACCAGGTAGGGGCAAAGGGAGAGAGCAAACCACCCCAGCGCCCGTGTCCCACAGAGAAACCCCACAACGCCCCTTCCAAGCGTGTGCAATGATCACGCACACGCACAAATAGTGTGCACAACAGCACCATCTGGTGACTTTGGCCATCAGATCGTATTTCCATGGCACCATATTACCCAGCGGGCAGCTTCCTCTCCAATGCCTGAGCTGCTGTTCTCCATACTCTTTTCAACCATAAAACCAATGGCTTCAGTTCTTCTGCAGAATCAGTAGACATGACGGAGTCTTTCAAAACCACTCCTAACTCCCACATTGCTCCTGGTGTGACGCAGTATTTTGACATTCCTGTGTTTCAGTAAATTTGGGTTTACATTCCTTTTTTTGGGTATTTGTTAGGTATTTGGCATATAAGGCACTACCTACCGAATGCTAGGAGAGCTCTCACAGGCTAGTTATGAAATGAAGCGTTTTTCTGGCTTTCTTGGGGGTTTGTTTCCTATTCCTTGGAGGCAATGTGTCTCTGCACTACCACACATTTCTTCAGGTCAATGATCACACCCTGATCATGCTCCGCTGCTTCTTCCACTGCCACTTACACTATGTTTCCAAAGAAAATCTCTCACTCAAGAGTAGGCTTTGTGAGAAGCCAACCACGTTGCCACCCTTCTTGGCTGGCACACAGAAAAGGCTTGAAACAAGCATTAAGAAGGCAGAAACACAGCCCAGCATTACCATGAAGTATAGGTGCCCAAAGATGTCCCGTTTCCTCTGCCTCACCTTGCTTTTCCCTGTTGCATGAGAAAACAAGCAGTGACAAGAAAGCACTTTTTCATACTTCAGAGAGGATTCCCAGACTCTTGGTTGGTTTGAGACAGCATTGAGGTAAAGCATAAACACGTGAGCCCAGAAAACCTCCCTTGCTCCACGCATTTCACTATAACCAAAAAGAAGAAGAGATTACATCTATAGATTTCTCTTCTCCACCAGCTGAGAGAGAGATGCTTGCTCACAGCTCTCCCCACGACACCTTCCTCTCCTCAGCTCCCTGCCCATGCCTGTACATCACACCACAGCTGTCCTGGTGACAAAGGTGCCCCATGTGCTCCTTCCACCACACTCTGCAAACACATTTGCATTTTTTGTCCCGAGACAGCTGGCATGTGACCACAGAGCTAGTGAAGTCCCTAGCAAGATGCACCTTTCCCTGAGCAGTTCCAGACTTTAGGCAACCTTGTGAGCTTTGGTCAGCTCTCTCTGTGCGGTTGGTTTGTGCCGTAGCAGCAAATTCATGGGCACCCCCTCACTCCGGTGTATTCGCCCTGTACTGTCCTTGCAAACTCGTATTACAAGGATGACTACTATTACGAAGTCATCATTATGGTTAAATATATTACTGAGTACTTGCTAGGCTATTCTGAAACACCATCAGGCACAACTGAAATCGCACTGTGTTTCCTTCGTAGATGAACAAAGCACGTTTCGAGATCTGTCTTCTCTGCTCTTTTTACCATTTATTTACTTAGAGCCTGATTCCCAGAGCAGAAGGATTTGCAAGGAATCAGCCGGCAATTAATGCCAAGCTGCAGAGTTTCCCATCTGATTATATATCCTGGATGCAGTCAAGGAGCAAGGACATTCTTTGTGACCAGTTTGTTGTTGCCGTGTTTTGGGGATGCACTGATCCCCTGAAGACCTAACTCGCTGCACACACAGTGCAGATCAGTGCCACCGATTCAGGGCTACTCTGGTCTTTTGCTGGGAGAAATCCTCAGACAGAAATCTGTGGCTTCTTCCCACAGTTGTGATTTTGTCTCATGCCGAACCATCCCAGGACAAGCGGGCTACGTCTGTTCCAGTAAACTAAACACAGCTGAGGCAGAGCTCCAGCACTGGCACATGATGGTCCATATCGGTCGTTGGTGGCACAGGTCCAGCTGGGCCTCTCACCCTGCCCTAGGCCTGGAAGCTTTTCCCTCCTCTGACTGTTCTGTGAACAAGGGTAGAATTTGCAGTTTAACGTGTTAATTTTTAAATTATGGGGATTTTCATTTTGTGAACTTTAATTTTGAAGCAGTTAGATCTTCACTGGACTTGTTATGAGTGAGTGTCCAAATGCCTTCTAGTTGTGTATTTTATTAAATAATTCTTCATTGTAAGTGCCTCTCTAATCTAAGATGCAAGATGAAATGTGCATCCTTTCTGGCTACAGTAGAAGCAAGCCTCCACTGCAGAAAAAATTCTCTGGGTGTCTGTTTTTCTCAACTTATTTTTTACAACTCATGAAACAAGCCTCACATGCATTGTTCATTAGTAGGCAAGGCAATCATTTTATAGTCTGTAGCATTCAAATGCATTTATTTTCTTGTATAATATTTTTAAATGAGATCATTTGTTTATTCTATTTTACCTATAAAACAAATGTTGCTTTGCAACATTTAAATGACCCATGCAGAATCATACGTAGCACCAGTAGTGTCAAACACCCTGGGCAAATTGTGCTCCAGCAATGATTAATAAAGGCAATTATCTGATACCTCCATTTTGTGTAAGATATTGAAAGACCCAGCAAAATCAACAGGAAGATTCATTGTGACTTCAGCCATGCAGTGTTTTAATATCCCTATCCCCAAGCACTTTTTTGAGTTTGATCGTACTGTTATCTCCATTTCACTGACAATACTTGGATGCATGACAGGGTTAAGGGCTAAGAGCTAAGACCCATAAAAACCCTGGTTTTGATGTCAAAATACCAAGCACGGTCCACCTAAATTTTAGGTTTTGCCTGCTCAAGGTGGAACAGAGCCAGCAGTGGGTGCCCAGCCCGATCCTCTGCAGCACGTTGGGGAGGAAAGGCACTTCAGGGAGAGATCTCAAACCATCAGCACTTTCCACTGCAGCTGGCCAGTGGGGAAAACTGGAGACAAAGTCATCTCTTTAACCCTACTCTTCTCCCCACACAGCCGTCGTGCCTGGGTACACTTTACAAGCACCCTCTCCTATAGTGAGGACTGCTGAGACGACCAAGAAGGAAAACCTGGTTGTGAAATATCATCTTAAGCATGATTTAGCCCCCCTGTAGTTCCTAAGCATGCGCTTTGTTTCAAAGGCTGAGGAAAAGCTCTTGGTGATGGTGGTCAACAGACAAATCAATGATAAGATCTCTCCCCGAAACGCCTGCTGTCTTGGAGCTGCTCTCTGCCTGAAAGGACTCGAACTGCAGCAGTTTCCAGAGAGGAAAGAGAAGAAACATCAGTCCCTCCTGCCGAAACTGCTCCACTTGGCAAGGAGTCACTAAAGATCATTTGGACCACAGGGAGAGAGCGAGCAAGAGTCCTCTCAACCTCTGAACTCAATCACTCGTCCAGAGGGGGACACTGGGGGTCTCATTCTGGCTCCAACATCTATTTGTATAGTTCCTGAAACGACTATTTAACATACAACAATTAACTGGTCATCAGAGCACCACTGCAATCCTCCTTCTCTGGCCAAACTCCTGCAGAGCCCAACATCAGGCGCCGACAGAGCTGGCTCAGCCCCCTCAGGCCACATAGCTGGAACAACACCCAGTTTAGGAGAGATGCTGATCTGTTGTAGGCTGCCAAAATGGAGGTGCTCCTCAACAGGCAGGTACAGACTTTCAGGCACCTCAGGGTTAGGCAGCCGCCAAACAGAGGGGTCACAGTTTTGGACACAGGCCAAGAGGTCCTTACAGAGCATTAACAATACTCTTAGCTCTTCGGCACCAGGATTTCAAGCCCAAGGCCTTAGGCAGGCAACGGTGCTCCCCTGACACAGCCGAGCACTGTGTGGCCACCGGTGCATGAGCAGCTCCATGGAGCCACACCAGCACTGCTGTCTTCTCCTAAGCCTCTGCCTGACTAGTTTCTCAAGCCAAGCCCGGCCACTTAACGACAGGTCCCTCACCATTTCCATGCCCTGTTTGAAGAGGGCTGCACAGCAATGACATCTCTGGAGGAAGCCCTAAGCAAGGCCCTCTGGCCTCATCCCCTACCTTTCCCCACATCTGGGAGACCTCTGTAAGCAGACTGCCTGTCCCACTCTGACTGCCTGAGTCCACCGTGGCAGCCAGGGAGGGATCTCCCACCTCTTCCAGTCCATGACAAAGCTCAAGTCCAAGGGCCTCACTAGAAGTCAGTGACCATATGGGTGCTTCTGGTAACAATGGATGGACTCCCTACCCCAGGTGGCAAATTTCACTACGTACTGTCATTACCATAGTGTTGGTGCTATGGAAATCAAGACACAAAGTGTGCCTGCCAGGGCCGCCTAGTCACTGGCAGCAGAGTTGGTAAGGCATTTGTCTAAGGAAGCTAATTCATGATGTGATTCAAAGAAGAGCTAAATACTTTATTAAATCATCTCTGTCAAGATAATGACTCTTTAAGGGAGTTTGTTCCTCTGCAGAAAAGTGGGTCTAAAAAAATAAGTGGAGCTTAAATACGTATTGTCTATCATGTTTTGGTCTATCTGTTTTGATAGAACATTTCAGCAGTGATGAGGGATGACAGAGGGGTGACGCAGTGGGTTCCAGTGTCCCAGCCAGGCTAGAGCCCATCCCTGTGCCCATCAGGGCTCACTTTGATCAGTTCCCAGTCTCCAGCACACTGATGTTCTGCTCTCCAGCCTCCCTTCTCCCTGATGCCTCCTTTCTTTCACAGCCAACCCCTGCCTCTTTGTCCTCAGGCAGCAAACAGAGACTCAACTGCTGAACATGGTCAGTGAAACCCCTGTCCCAGGTCCTCTCACCATCTCGTCGTCCCTTGTTTGTCATCTGCTTGACCTCCCGCTGGTCCTTAAACATGGGGCTTGCAGGACTGCTGTGATCCTGACTTAGAGGAAACACAGAGTTTTGGTGGTTTTTTTGCTAAATCATATTCTGTGGCATGGCTGTTTTGGAGGAAAGGGTGCAGAAGTGTCCATCTTTGGCTGCGTGTTCTCTAGTCTGTTTTGTGAGTCTGAGAGAAGGAATATCTAAAAGGGACAGCAGAAACCAGGCACAAGAAGTAGAAGAAGATTCCAGGACACCAGCAGAACAATTTTGAGGAACGCCAGAAGGAAAAGAAAGATGTAGATACCAAGAAGATCATTTTTTGGTGCAAGCAAGACAGCCCCTGTTGTGGAATCACTGATGAACATGTACAAGTGGTTCAACGTGAGACACACAACTCTGGAAGCATATTCACCTTCATACATTCCTTTGACCCTTTTCAAGGAGTTTGAAAGCCCAGAATTGTCTCCCTCCATCATTGTGTGTCAGGAGAGCTGTGGCTCAGCTAAAAGCCCGGATGGGGGCTCAGCAATCAAATCCTATCTTGTGTTTACACTTTTCTCTTAAACAAATGGATAAGCACAAGCTTGTTTCATGACGGGAAGCAGTTTCCAGCTCATTTGTTCTTGCGTCTAGGACTGATGTGAGTAAAGTGCTCCAACCTAATTGCAGCTTCTCCTTACCATGCCATACGGGACTGTTGCTCCCAGCACAACTGGTCCAGTCAGAGCCCAAGCAGAATCAAAAAGAAAGAGCTGTTGGCAGGACACTCCTGGTGGGGTTCTTGGCTTATTTAAATGCTTGCCTCTTCTGGAGCCAAAACAGGCAGATACATAGTCCTCGAAGGCGGGCAACAAGGCCCACCTCTTCCTTGGGATTTGGGCAGGGAGGACATGCTGTGGGTGCAGGGTTGGTGGCATGCAGCAGTCTGGGCTTTGAGGGTAGCCTGACGTCTCTGTGGTCTGGACCAGAGCAAGGGATTGACAGCTCCTGTTCAGGTTTTATTCTGGGAGTGGAGTCAATGGGTGTGCTCCTGCTGGTACGTTGTGGCTGCATTTTTGGCATATGCCAAGGGCCCTGGATAGCTCTGCTCTCTTTACTTCTTTTGTTGTTTTTTTTTTCTTCTTTTTCGTTTTGGTTGGGGGGTGGTGGTCTTTCAGGGTTTTTTTTCTTTCCCTTCCCTTCTGTTGTGGTTTAACCCCAACTGGCAACTAAGTACCATGGAGCCTCTCACTCACACCCCCACCACTCTTGTGGGACGGGGAGGAGAATCGGAAAAAAGTTAAAAGCCATGGGTTGAGATAAGAACAGTTTAATAATCGAAAAACAATAAAATATTACAATAATAATAATAA
>NW_009618281.1:0-2699 GCF_000690535.1 Cariama cristata | reverse complement strand
ACGGCGCCGCGCACAGCACCTACCTACCTGACAAGCCGAGCCCCTCCGCCACATCGGACGTCACGGCCCCACCAGCACCACGTGACCGGCGCGGGCCAATCAGCGCCAGGCTCTTCCCTCCCCTCCTAGCCAATCAGTGTCTTCCCCGCCTCCTGGTGACGCGCGGCAGCTGACGGCCATTCAGAGAGGGAAGATGAGCCACTGCTGCCGCCTCCCGGCGCAGACAGACGGCGCGATTGGAAGGGAGCCGTGGCGCTCCGTGGGGGGCGGGGCTACCCGTCCCCGTTCCGCCTCCGGCGTCCGGTGCGTCCGTTTCCCAGCAACCATTTTCCTCACAACTTCTTGTTTTAAAAGACACGCCTAGAAATACCGTTGGGTTAATGGAGAACGGGCACAGAACATTAGATTCAGGGTTTAATAACTGGTAAGGAATATTTACATAATTATAAAACTGAGATACAGTGTACACCAGGTTTAAAGTATTTCATTTCTGTGCTGTTTCTTACTTGATCACAAAAATGTAAGTAAGAACATAGAAGAAGTGTACAAGACTAAAAGATGGCAAATCATGAGAAAATAACTCCTGGACATCACAGCTTATGGACAGGTGGATAAGGAGTCTGATGTTTTGTTAGCTCACCAACTCGGTGTCAGGAACAGGTAACAAGAAGCAGAAAAGAAGGGAAAAAAAAAAAAGGAAAAAAATTAAAAATAAGGAATAAAATGGGAAAAAAGAGGGAAAAAAGAAAAAAGAAAACAAGAAAAAAGAGCTGTTATTGTGACACTAACTTGACAGGTTGAGGGAAACTTCATGAATATTAAAGTGTTATATATTGTCTTTTGTAACATGTTGTGCTGTAAGCAAATTAAAAATTCCATTTAATTAAGTAGTTATAACAAAGTCTGGTATCACAATACATTTCATACATACAGAAGAACATAAGAACTGCATAGCAGATTAGATTAGAGTTACAGACAAATATCCTTTCTCAAGGGGTTGCCAGTCGCTGGTATTTAGGAAGGAGTCAAAAAAACAGGATGTGGGAAGAGCAATCATATTCCAATCCACAGCTTCTTTTTAGATCAGAGTGTTTAAAAAGCACTAGTGAAACTTTCCTGTGTGCAGTTTTCTACCTCTGTTTAAACCATTTATGCCTTTTTCTTCTGAAACATCTTAGATAAAGTATTTCCATGTTTATCAAATGGGAAAGAATTATGTACCTCATCCATATGCACCTTGAGGCAAGTTGAGATCTATACACAGTTAGAAGCAAGTTTGCATAATATGACCAAAAAAAAAAAAAGCTACTTAACAGTAGTAGAAGGTGGGGTTTTGAGATGTAATTTACATCTGGATGCTTTTCAACCATGTTGTATTTGGGATAAAATTTTTAAATTGCATGCAAATACTGAATTCAATGTAAGAAATCATCAATTACATGGTTTTATGGCAAATGCAAGTGCAAACATCCTGATTTAGTCTTGGTTCAGCTGTATTCAAACATAACCTATTTTACTAGGCACGTATCTTGTCAGTTTCACATGCCTAAAGAAGATCTATTACAATTATGTCTGTGGTTTGGTAATTTAGCTGGCCTTGCAACCCTTGAACCTGATGAAAACGTAGACAATGGTATGAGGGTAGAAAAATCTCTCCTTGTTAGTTTTCTGATTAGAATTTTTTAAACTTTACTGAAGAACCTGCTTGACTTCCAAGGAAGAAAACTTTTAGTAAGTTCTTTTTTTTTTTTTTCCCAAAGCTTTCAGATATTTGTTAAATAAAGATGAAAAAAAGGTAGGCCTATAATGTAGTCAGTGCAGTATAGTGTAGACATATGCAAACTATTTTGAAAATCAAATTATTAATTTTATTTAGAAAGTGCTATTATTAATTGAACATGAAAAGCTTTCAAAGTATATTAGCACTTGCAATTAAAAGCGAAATTAACAATTTTATTTCTACCAGGCTGCAGATGCTAATCCTTTTCTCTCTTCCCTATCCCAGTCTTCTGGTTCTGCACACATTCTTCCACCTAGCCCTATACGTGATTTCGTCTGCCCCATTCCTGCGTGGCCTGACCCAGGGCCCACTGTCTAACTCCAGAAATGGAGAGGCTGAGTCCTAAAAGTAGCCAAAGGAGACAAAAAGGATCAGGAAAAAGAACGTGCTTTTGCTTCAGCATATTCTGTCAATCCCTGGACATACTATCTTCCAGCCTCTCCCCTTTGCTCCTACATATTAAATCTGTAGCTTCATGCTAAACCAAAGCCGATCAACATGTATACTTTAAACCTGCGGTGGAATTGAAGCATTGTTTCAGACCTTACTGCATAATTGCCTCCTGAGAAACTCCGCAAGCACGTCGACACATATTGAGTTCTATGGTGCAACACCTCAACACCTGTGAGGCAGAGTATTTCATGGCTCAACTAGCTGAAGCAATAGCACGTGTCTAGTAAAAATACCTGAAAAAATCAGTTTAGTATCCTGTCTTCTCCTCTCACATGACACCTTTTGTAAACTCACGCTTTAACTTCTGCTGGCTTCCCAACTACCAGATAATTTTCAGTCTTTCTCTCATAATCTACTCACCCACTATTGTGATCCTAGAAATACCGGAGGATTTGCTCTTTAAATAGTAAAACTCTTGTCCTATTTGTTTAAGTTCTGCTTTTCAAGAATCCCTTTCTTTCTGCTC
>NW_009618280.1:0-8011 GCF_000690535.1 Cariama cristata | reverse complement strand
GATGATCTTTGAGGTCTCTCTCAACCATAGTGATTCTATGATTTTGTGGTTCTCCTTGGCTCATCTATGAGTTTCTGTAGTAGCTTGCAGCAGTTGCTCCTATGCAATAATTATAACAGCCTCATGTAAGGAACTTAACATGAATAGTTTGATTCCACTGCTTATCTTTTTCCACCTCTCGTGCCATCGAAGAACTGGGGCACGTTCTTTAAGGCCACACAACTTGACTTGCATTGGTTCATAGCAAGAGCTTTTCGCTGTAAGACTGTGCGTATGTCTTTGTTAGCCTCACTTGGCAAACTATCTTCTGGCCTCCAGGTGATTTGATCTCCCAGCTCTTCATCCTCCATGATTAGCTTCTCTCCTTCCCGTTCTCAGTCCACTGGCAGCTCTTCAGGCTGTGTTTTCAGGCCCCTCCTTTGCACCTTCTTTTTTACACAGGCTCAGCTCACATCGTGCTGCTCCCGCCTGCCTTTCCATTCTTGACCTTTGCCCGGCCGCTCAGCGATGTCTCTCCCTTGGCCTCTGTCACTGTTCAACCTTTAACATCTTCCTGCAACTCTAAAAACTAGTAAAAAAGTGCAATTGTTTAAGGCAAAGTCTACTTTTATTTGCCTACCTCGTGTAACTTTATACTTGCAGCTCCACTGAAATACATGATGTTTGGATCCTCATTTGAGGCTGGGTTGCCTATTTTTCATTTCCATCAACTGCAGAATTCTGTGGCATTAAGTCCTCCAATTCAGCACAAACCTATCATGAGTTTTGAGGAGGAGTTCGACAGTGAGTGTTACTAATAAGTGTATTACCCACCCTGATGCTGACGGGGAGATGGGCAAGCAACAGAAAGAGGAAAAGGCCTTTCATGGTGTATGTGCTAGCAGAGGTGCTGTTGATTAACCCATTTTTCAGCCAGCCAGCTCTGACAATGCCATTTAACTACCCCAAGTCTGTATAATGCTAACAGGATGCTTATAAGGCATAAAGGATTAATGTTCAACTCTAATGAAATCCAGATGCACAGAGCTGCCTCTTTTCAAAGTCTTTGCCATGGCCAAGCTGCAAATAAAATGATTTAATCTTTGTAAATAGATGAGAAACGCCAGACTCGCAGTGTGCACGAGGTGCTTAAGCTCGCAGGCACTGAAGGCTGCTGGCAGTTACCTGTTGGAGACGATGGGGTCACCCCCTGACCCTCTGCCTGCAACAACATCATTTGTAAGCTGGGAACTTGGGACCTGAGCACAATTCCTGCACATGTTTGCTTTAGGGCTGGGGGAAACAAGCCTGCTCCTATCCTGAAGAGAAAGCCAAGGCAGGTATAAAGGTGGCGAGTGTCTGGCTAGTCTCTGTCAGGGCTGAGTTGGTGGACCGTTAGCAACTTGGCCGCTTGCCCTGGATGTCTGTCCAGGGAGAGGTGAGGATTCATACCACAGCGTTCGGGTGGAGATGCGCTGTCTGCTCAGTGGACCTGAAGTGTTACTGCCTCATAAACTGTTCGGAGTTTACACTTTCTTTTCTTTATGCAGTTTCTATCTTCCTGTATCACACACCGAGCGTGGGTACCGTGCGTTTCATGCACTGGTAGTTTAATCTGTGCCCTAGCAGGGGCTGGACCAGCGTACTCAAGCTCAGAGGCCCTGCTTTGGAAAGGCTGAAGTAATTCTGTAGCTGGGCAGACCCAGCTGTCTATGAGTTTTTAATTTTTAAGACGGCAGGAGTAGGAGTTTTGAACAAAGAGAGGAGAAGGGGGTTGTTTTAAAGACACGAAGGAATGTGTTACATTTTTCTGTTCCCCAGGTCTGGCTGCTCTGCAAGTCTTTCATTTTGCCAAAGCTCAATTCAGTGAACTATTTATTTGTATTTTTAAAGAAAGAGCATGATTCTTAATTTACTTTGGCCTCAGTGATGAATTTTTATACTGCGAAACCCAGCAAGTCCCCTTCCAACGTTATGTATACCTCCAACTTTACAACAGAAACTTCTACCCCGAAGTACCAGCCTGAATTAAATGGTTTAAAGGACTTTATAAAAGTGTGCCCCCACTGATTTCCCAGGAGTCTTATCAGGAGTCACCCCATAATCGTTCGATGCTGTGTTCATAATCAGTGTGTGCTGCAGCTCGATGCTAGAGACTATGCACGTGTGTAGAGCTATCTACAGGTTTTCTTTAGAGCTACAGAGGCAAGAATTCCTCGTGAGAGGTTCCCGGGGTAGCTTTCAGCGTTGGTTCAAGGGAAGGAGAGCGATGAGGAAAGAGTCCCGCTATGAATCTCTGTCAAAACATATAGAAGGAATCTGTTGCGGTGAGTTTTCTCCAGGAGAATAAGCATTGCGGGAAAATCCCAACAGGCGGCAGCTGTTTGGCCTAATCCATTGTCAGCAAATATTTCCAGTTTACTCAGCCCTGGACATCAGAATTGCACCAAGCCGTCGGGACCTCCAAGCAAAGGTGAAGAAATGTTACAAAACAAGGTTTTGCTTTTCCCACTGCTTTTGGCCTCCTCTGCTAGTACCAGAAGAGGAAAGTGCTTCCTCTAGCAACTGTTAGTTTCTTGCCAGGCCAGAAGCACAAAGGCCACAAGTATTGCTAAATCAACATCAATATTTATTGATCTCTTCGGTTTCCATCAATTAGCAATTTGCTGGGCTGTGCTGGCTACAGAGAAGAGACTTGCGTTTGTGTTACTCAAAGTTTTTCAAATTGATACCGATGCAAAAAAGACTTTGTCTGAGTGCACCCTTCAGATGTTCAGAGCCTGATTCTGTTGAAGGTGCTGGCTAATAATCATCCTCATGGGCAGTAAGCGTTCTTCTTGCAGTGCTTTTTTGTTGTTGTTGTCCCAGAATACATAGACACACCTCCTCCTACTGACCCTTCAGATTTTCAGAGAAAAGACCACTCATGGATGTTTGCAGCAGCAGTTGCCCATAATTTTCACCGATTCTGTCCACCAACGCTGTATCAGTGGGCTGAGGCTTGGAAATAGCAGGATTTTATTTTTTGTTATTGTTGTATTCATCAGTTTTCGCCTCCCTGTGCAGTACTGGATGCCGCAGTGAGGGAGCCCCGAGCTCCAGGTGGGCGCCCCAGCGATCACAGCGGCACAGCTGATGAACGGGAGCTGTGGCCTTGTCTCCCTGCTTGAAGCTTTTGAGCCTCTTTTTAGGTACCTGTCCTGCTGTTTGAGTGACAGCTGAGAGTTCTACTTTATTTTAGGACCCTGGGCCATGCTGTATCACGGGACCAAACCCTTGTGCTCATCCCCCGGCGTGGATACTCCTGGTGAGGGACAGTGCCATGCGGGCAAGGCTGCGTTCGGTAGCCAGAAACACAGAGCCAAGCCTCGACGGATTCCAGGTGTCCTGATTTGGGGTCCAGCCCGGTGTCATTTAAGACCGTGGACCGTCACATCAGCTGTTCAGAAGGACCTGCTTCAGTCGGGAAGACCTCTGGTGCTCCATGAGACAGCAGTCCCCTCCGTGCTTTGCAGGGCATCCTCTCTCTTTGCCATCCGCTGTTGGTGTTGTTCCAGACTCCCGAGGAAGGCAGGCCCTGCAGGCACAAGTAATCTGTGGGAGCAGGGCAAAAAAAGTGGCATGGAAGAGATTAGTGTGACTCAAACTAATCCCCAGCCACCTCCGAGTGGAAAACCCACTTGGCCTTTGGCAACCGAGAATTGTTTCTCCCAGTCCCCCTTATATGGGACATTTTAAAATAAACCAGCAGGGCTTCATTTCTTGGAAGGAAAAGGAAATGTTTCAAAGTGTGTCCTTGCAAACTGATTTACTGCCGTCAGGCTCTGCATATTTTAAGAAATGTTTGAGTTTGGTTGGAGCTGCGTTTTAGCAATAAGGGAGAGGGAAGCAATTAGTGAAACAACACGGGAAGACGAACTTGTGTAAAACGGCTCAGATAAATATTTACACCCAAGTTTCTTAGCTCTGAGTTCACATTAAGCTCTGCGCTGTCTCTCTGAAGGGACTCGCATCCACAAATAAAATACTGGGCTGTGGCCACCCAACAATATTTTACACTTCCTTCTCTGATTAATTAGGCAAATTATGGATCTTAAGGAATTCAAAGGGTTAAAGTGGTGGCAGGAGAGTTAAAAGTTCTCCCTAGCATTTGCAAGGAAATGTTAATGCTTTACCGTATGCCTGTGCTGGCAAAATTCACCCCAAAGAGCTCGTAAAACAGCTGCACTTTTTTCCTGGCTTCTGGGCACTGAATTTTCACCCTCTGCAAAGTGGTGTAAATTATTAAAATATAAATGGGCAGACACACATGTCCTTACCTAACGTGAAGGAATATGGAAAAACGAGGCTGGATGGATTGGAACAGGGTTGCATTAGCCAGAAAACAGAACAGACTGCCGGAGGCATAGGGCAGTTAGCATAGTGTTAATTGGGCTGCACGAGCCATTAATACTGCTCCTTATTAGGGGGGAGTGAGTCATCCGTGTTGTGGAAAAGCTTCTCGTAGCCTCAGTGGTAGCAAAGGGACCCATTTCTTTGAACAGGTAGATGATGGCAAATGTTTAGGTATCAGGAATTCCTGATCATATTCCATGGGATTTTATCTGCTCTGATTCTGTCTGCTCACAGATGTTGGTGGTCTGTGCTTTTGGATAAGCTCCCCCAGCAAGAACTGTGTCTTGTTTTCGTGATGAAAATGTCGCAATAATGACTCTGGGGGATACCTTATGGTTTGAGGAGAAAGGACACCTAGCTTAGACCTCTCCCAGAAGGAAGACCCTAGCTTCCAAGCCTTGCTCTGCCACTACTTCTCTGCATCGCTATGGGTGTGTTACTTAAATCTTCATTCTGAGCCTCAGTTTCTCCATTTTCCAAGCAGTCACTTCAAAGCTGGAGTAGAGATGTATGGGATAAGAGTGAGGAAGGGCTTGGTTGAATAATGACTGTAATGTGTTTTAGAGCCCATCAGCTGGAAAATGTTGTGGTGAAACACGATAGTTATATAGAGGAAAAGCAGAAAGTCACTTCGCTAAGGCCACCACTGTCTTGGAAACAGGCTGCGTCAGTCCTCTGGCAGCACTGACAGCTAATGATGGTCCTGACAGAGCTCCTCGCTTGGCCGCCTGCTTGTGGGCACGTACAGCAGTGAGCAGTCCTCTGGACACAAAAGGTTTGCTTCTGTTCCCTTGTTCACCTGCCCTGAAATGTCTCTAGAGTAGCCACGAAGGCCTCGCTTACCGCAGGGATGCTCGAGTGGCAGCCGTTCGGGAGCTGGGAATGGGGAGGTGTCGCAGCACTATGTGTGGAGATGCTCCTACAGCTGCCAAAAACATTACTGTTCCCTGGGGCGAGAAACCTGACGGCACAGCTGGCAGATGAGCACCGTGAGCTGGATGCTGTAGCCTGCTTCATCTTCTCCTGGCTATTCTGCGTAATGGGAAAAGGCCCGTCTGGTGTCTTGGGGTGGAATATCTGACAGAGGTATGAAGTTTGCCTACAGACCCGGACTCTGCTCGGAGAAGCCTGCCTAGGGAACCTACTCCTGCTTCCTCTAATCAGTCCTTTCAAGAATGTTTTAATCTCCTGCGTGTCTCACTCTGTCTACATCTGCAGACCCACTCACTCGGTTACATGCCTTGGTTACAAGCACACGGCGCAGGTGCTACTAGTGCATCTGCCCACATCATTCCTGTTTTCTAAAGTCAATAGGCACTGCACTTCTAGAGATTAAATTTTTAGGCATAGCATGATTTCTTGATGTCTTCTAGAGACATCCAATGCTTGAACAGCTCTGTTACTTAGCAAACCTTTCAAACTAGTGCTCTACCAGGTTAATTATTCCTATTACTCTAGTAGCAGAGACACAAGGCTCTTACACTAAAATAATTCATTGTATAAGTATTTCGTGCTACAATCCTAGCTGGGTTCATTATGTTGCTATAAAAGCAGTATATAAAACTTCCCCGGAGAGGTCAGCGACCTTGGCCTGGCTTTTTCCCTGCATTACATGAGCGTAAAGCCGCTGACTATAGTGGCTCAACATTGATTTTCCCTAGCTGAGGATCTGGTTGTCTTTGCTGGACCCTGCTCAGTCCTAGCGGTACTCAGCGAGGTTTGTGAGAGGCCCCTGTCCTCCCATCTCCGTTCCCCTCTGTGCATGTCGCTGGAACTTTCTTCACTGCGAGCATCAGAGCGGGGGGAATTGGCAGCCCACCACCACTCAAGGCCGGGTTCCCCGGGAGTGTTGGTGGGGTTGCCTTGGTGCTGAATGACCAGGGCAGCGGGAGGCTGGCGAGATCATGGGCACCAGGGTGCTGTGGGAAGCAGCTGCTCCTCTTGGAAGCTGGTTCATACAGAGCAGGTTTTTTGGAGGGTCTGCTCCATTTTGGAGGCTTTTGCCTGTCAGGTCATGCTGGCCTGCCTGCCTGGCAGCGAGCTGGAAAGAAGCTGGTTAACAGTGCCTAATCATGATCGCCATCATGACAACAGATCTCTGCTGTATGTAGCATCTTCCTCTGGCTGGGAGCTGGGCAAAGATGGGGAAACCAGCACAGGAACCAAGTCACAGCACAGGCTATTGTCTTGGTCCTAGAACTCCAAACAGTCACCTTTTAAGGGACACTTGGAGGAGAAATGGAGAGGTTTTTACCTTATTCTGGATGGCAAGCTGGGCAGGGAATCAAGGCTGAGAAGAAAATAAGTCATCTTCCAAGGAGCTGGTGGCATGATGTAGGATGGAGTATAGCTTTCGAAGCCGATATCACCCAAGATCAGACTGGCAGAGAGTGGCACAGCACATCTGGGCGAGATGCAGGGCAGGCAGGCGCAGCTGGGGCTGCCTCCCAGTAAGGTGACACTGGGTGCCCTGCACGGGATTTCCCCGTTGGGGGCAAGGGAGAAGGGCTCTTCCAAGGAGCTGGTGGCATGATGTAGGATGGAGTATAGCTTTCGAAGCCGATATCACCCAAGATCAGACTGGCAGAGAGTGGCACAGCACATCTGGGCGAGATGCAGGGCAGGCAGGCGCAGCTGGGGCTGCCTCCCAGTAAGGTGACACTGGGTGCCCTGCACGGGATTTCCCCGTTGGGGGCAAGGGAGAAGGGCTGCGAGACAGCAGCCTTTGGAGCCCCTGCTAAAACTGCTCCTGGTCATGGGGTCCCATTCAAGTTTGTACAGTTTCCCAAGTGGCAGATGAAGTCTAGGAACAAAGGGAGAAGGAGACAGCAGCGGTGCAAGTGCTCTTTTCCTTAAACTCATTTTAAGTGCAAATCAGCATGAAGTGGCAAGCCCAGTTGTTTTCAGTTCGTGTAACCTAATGCCTGGTTTCCTTTTATGCGGTGAGCAATTTCCCTTTCTCTTTCTTTGTCTCTCTCTAGTTGGGTTTTCTAACTAGAAATGCAACTGTAGTCTTATACAGGCACTTTGTAAGAGCATCCTGCGCTTACATAAACAAGAGACGTAACAGAGCAGGACACAGAAGTGTCCCACATTATCTCATTAAGATACTTCTGTAGGAATGTCGCTGCTAACATAAACTCATTATTGAGTGGAAGAGCAGCAGCAGTTGTTTTCACATGGATGGGTTCAAGCCCAAGCAATTGGTTAATTGTTTCTGTGCTCTTAACTGGATTCTGAAGTATTTTTTTGAATGTTGCCTGTGAGCTGAATAGCCATGTGCTACATTTATACAGTAACTTTTGCTCTGTTCCAGTAGACCCCTGAAAAACATGCCTTTACTGGGTTCAGTTGATTAATAGCAGTGATCAGCTATCTGCTCTGACACAGTATATCGATACTGTGATGAAAGTATTCATGGGAAGAGCATGTTTCACAAGATCCATCCAAGAATGAGAATAATATTGGTGTTATTGGTGCTGAACAATCTGTGATACTGCAAATAATCAAAGACATTGTGTCCCATGTTTTACTCTCTCTGACTGTGCCTTTAGCAACATAAGCCTCCCTAACTGATCTGAATGTCAGCGTAGAATTGACTCAGAGTCCATAGAATCATTATGGTTGGGAGAGACCT
>NW_009618279.1:3361-16975 GCF_000690535.1 Cariama cristata | reverse complement strand
TGATGTGAAATTAGCTGCTGTTTTTCACTGAGTCAGTGTCAGCACTGAATACTGAATAACAAGCAGTTAAACATCGTAGCACTGCAAAGAATTAATGAAATATCTCATCTTTTCAGGTCAAATTATGCCTAAACAAATAACGCTCTGTGCATTTCTGAAGTGCCTTACATCACAAAATGCCAAGGCACTTCGCATGAAGTGATTGATGCCAGCCAGAAATAGGCTCCTTGTCACATGAGCTTTCATCCTGCTTTTTTACCCATAGACCTTACAATGTTTGTACTATAATCTTTCAACTTTTTAATAGGAGTCCAAGCGTGGAATTGGTTATTTCCTGATTGACTGATCTGTAAATCTGTAAATCTCCAGCTATAGCATATTTTTTTTTATTTCCCCAAATTATTTTCATCTTGATCCAAAACACTGTGATCTGAAAATCAGATTAATACTGCACAGAAATATGAGCTGACAACACCCTAATATTTCCTGTGTTTCAGAAATGAAACTGAGCTTCAAAAACCTTACAGAAGTCAAGCCAAGAATCAGTTCTGGAGATTTACAAGACTTTTTATTTTATTGCATTTTGCCATTCCTGAATACAATTAGGGACATAGTACAGGAATAAAGTAACTATGAGAGGACACCTAGTGGTGTCAGAGACGTACAGTAGATTTTCTGAAGGCATGCAATTCATTATATGAGATCATGCTATTCATTATTCCCTACTGATGTCTAGGTTACGATATGGAGTACTAAATATTCCTTGAGAGTACTAGAGAAAGTGTCAGATACCTTGGCAACTAATCTAAAGAAAGCACAAACCCAGTTTATTCATATAATTACTACAGAATATTGTATCATTCTGTCCGCACCTTTGGGAATAAGGCGTTATTCCATAACAAAAGGGCTTAGTGTGTGAGGCCACTACACACTGGCCAGCAAGACTGAGCCCAGCTATGAGAAAGTCACACAGAGCAAAGGCAAGAGTCTAACCTGTAGGGTTAGCTACTGTGTGTGCTTCATAGTTCCAGATTTGGAAGACCAATGGTGATGAAGCTGAAGGCAACGGCGCAGCAGTGCCATATTTAGACAAGGAGGTCTTTAGCCATGATGGAACCATCACCCACTTCAGTGCCGTGGTGTCTAGATAAGCGAGATATGTGAGCAACCCAGAGAATCAAATCAAGGAAGCCAACAGCAAGGTGCAACAGCACAAAGCAGTAGATCATAGTCCAATAAACTTACTGACATCAAATCTGTGAGGCCTAGCAGGCCATGCAAGGTGGTATGAAAGCCCCTTCTCAGTTATTTGTCATATTTGTAATGCCATTGTAAAACAAGGGACAAACAAGAGTAAATACTAACACAAAAGGCAGTTAAAGTGAATTGCAAAAAGAGAACATATAGCTGAGGCCTTGCTTGAAGCTTGCCAAGGAAGAGGAGTCTGGTGGAATTACCAGGGAGTGAGTCAGTAGGAACATCGTTTGAGGGCTAACTGCCCTTGCACATCTGAAGTACTTCTGCTAGCAAAGATACAAATTAGTATTAAGAAAATACAGATCCATATCAGAAATACAGAGTTCTACTACAATTTCATATACAGAAGAGAAAGTATTTAACACATTCATTTATCTGATTTCCTGGTTCTCATTTCTGTGTCTCAGTTGGTAGTATTAATTTCTCACATGTGCAGATGTTTTGTCTTCATGCAGTTTGATAGCACAGGCTCTTCCTTCAAATATTTTCTGTTCTCTACTAGCATTTCTTCCTGATGTAATCCTTGCCATACACTGTCTTGGAATGAATAGGGAGTTTCAGCATTTCAGCAAAAGGATTCAAAGTGTGACAAACTCTTCACAAACCGCTAGAAGCAGAGCTAAACCCCAATTATCTGGTAAATTTATTAATTACTGGGCTCCAAAACACGTATAAAGTTCCAGAACAAATGATTGATGCATGATCTACAGTACAGGGTCTCACCTATCCCTGACCATTAGCCCCCTTCTGAGAAGCACAGGTTCTGCGATCTTGGCAAGCTTTGAAAAAAGGATTTTTTTTGTTGAGCTGTTGAAGAGCATCCCATGCAAGACAAGAAAAGTAAAGAGTGAAGTGAAATTGAAACAGTGATAATGACTCAAAAGAAAAAGATAACAACATGGAAAGTGTCAGACGTCAAGGTAAAACATCGTAAATTCAGAAGGCAACTCACCAAATATAAATTGTTTAAATAGCACAGGCCAACAGTTTCCCACTGCATTGTCAGCTGCTTGGCCAGCAGACTCAAGAGCTGCCTGCATGGGAGTGGTAGACATACTAGTGCTTAGCCTAGTATCACATTAGTTCTAGTTATCTACTATAAGTATTTGCCAATAAACGATTGATGTGTACCTAAAAGTATAATCCTGCTTGCAAGGACTCTGCACATACTAAAAGATGCTCAAATAAAAACAAAGGTTACAGCAGGGTTGTGTTACAGAGAAAATAATTTTTTTTTATCTTTCCCGTGGTCAAAAATGGTGATAAACTTGATGAATAAAGGACTGAAAAATTGAAGTTTTTCTTCTGGTTTAATAGCTTCCAGTTTTGTGGCTTTGATTCTCAAGTAGCCTTCTTGAGAAGGTTTATGTGATTCTTTGGCTCTGGAGTTGTCTATTCCCAGCATTTTCCCAATCTAATTCTTCAGAAGAGGAAACAGAGAAAGGAACGTGTTTGAGTAGATCACCATCCTTTTGTTAATGACAAAAAAATCAAATCTAAATCAGTGAAAAGGTATGTGTGTTTTAAGGGACACTCTGAAGCAGCATTGCTCATCATTTGCTTTTCTTTAATGGGACAATAGCAATCGCTAGCTTAAATCACATACTACAAATCCCAACAGTCAAATCCTTGGGCTGCCTGAAGAACTTAACTAAATAAAACCCTTTAGTAGCAAATGATTGAACCTAAGGAGTCAAACCTTCAGGCAGTTTAAATTGCTTTGATGAGCTTCCTTCCTTCATTGTTTTCACTGCGGTAAAATATCCAGTCCTTGTGCAGATCACAGTAAACACAGCTGAACTAAGATAGCTGCAGTTTAACAGAAATGAACCTTAAATTACTAATTACGCAGGACTGCAGAAATAATTTGTCAGAAAAAAAATTGAGATCAATAGTTTTTCAGTTTTTGATTTTTCAGAATTCAGTAGGCCTCTCAGCTCTTTTGGCTATTCTTTTTCAAAGTACTCAGTTTTTGAATCGGTAAAAATAAAGATAAGATGAGGAGAACAAGAGGAAGAAACCATATCCAATCAACTGTGCAAATGAGACAAAGATCAGAAAGTTCAAGTACCAGTGGTAGTTTGAACAGTAGGATGAAGATGTTGAAGAGATGACTGGATGGTTTTGGATTGCCTTTGTAATCACCATTCAACAGTAACATGGTGAGAGAAAGAATATATATGTAAACACATTTTAATCCCACACATTGCATCACAGACACAGCCTTCTGAGTTCAATGAGATAATAGCTATAGTTATCAATATTTCTTTATCACATGGTACCCAGGATCTTTTTTTCCTTAGTCTGGTGGCAATATTTTGTATCATATCAACAAATCATTATTTTGCCTTCAGAAAACATCATTGATAGTATACAATGATAGCTCCATTCCAAATTGACTACTTCATTTTCTTCTATACTACTGTATTTAGTTACTACCGCATGGTTAGGTATTACAAATTAATGAAAGATCTAGCTTTTGTTATTAAAAACTCATTTGTATTTGAACTGGTTAAATAATGAAATATGCCTGCAGAAAGGGGTGTTGTTCCTCAACAGATATCCATATATTTTATTTATTTACACTTGATGGCAATTTTTCTAGTGCTGCACAAAGTCTGGTTAGACTTTTATCTTCCAAAGGCAAACACATTTTGAAGGAGTTGGATGGGGAAGGAAGAGAGGACAGATCCCAGGAGTAGTCAATACTCCATTAGGAATAAAGAATAACAATTTATTGAAGTATGAGAGTCAATGGCTTTAAAACTCATTTTGAGACATAGAGCAAGCAAGACAAGGTGATGTTATTAATTGCCTCCTCAGGCCACCATATACACACATGAAATAACAGAGCACTGAGACCAAAATAGCTCGCAAAGTCACGTGTGGGTGGACTTTCGGCAATTGTATCATCTACTAAATCCTACCATCTCCTCAACTTCCCGTGGTGCTGATCAGATTTGTGACGAGCTTTGTCACTCAGGCCCTCATTTTGACTCTGTTGTGTTCAAATGTTCTGCTATAACAGATGTTGATAGGACGGTACACTGAGTCAAGATGCATCACACCTTGTCTGAGGTAACACAAGTCAGTTCTTAGTGGGCAACATAGCAAGGCACTAAGTAGCTACTCTTATATGGCAAGGAGAGAGAAATGCATCGGCCTCCTCCATACATAAATTCTTACCACGTACTTGTTGGGTTATCAGGGTGCGTGGCTCTTGCAGAATGTATACGGGACTGGAAACACATTTTTACTGGTAATTGTGGTGCTCATCAGGATCTACCATTTAAAATGGCCACAGGAGGTTTCTGAGTACATAAATCTGGATTGAGTTTTAGTACTTAGAAATGTAAAAAATTCAAAGCAAAATAAACCAAAAACCCCCTCCAAACTGCATGTGTGATTTTGTACTTGGTTACTGAGAAAGCCAACCCCATCCTTCTTACATAAAAAGATGTTTTACATGTGAAAAAGAAAGCAAGCTTGAGAGGATGGTAAATTTGCTTGTCTGTCATCACACAGAAAGACAGAGAGAGGAAATTAACTTTCAGAAATTACAGATAACAGATATAGAATCATAGAATCAGAATCATTATGGTTGGAAGAGACCTCAAAGATCATCAAGTCCAACCGTATACCCAATGCCACCATGCCCACTAAATACACCAAACCATGTCTCGAAGCGCCACATCTAAACGTTTTTTGAACACCTCCAGGGATGTTGAGTCTATCACCTCCCTGGGGAACCTGTTTCAATGCTTAACGACTCTTACAGTGAAGAAGTTCTTCCTAATATCCAACCTGAACCTCCCCTGGCGCAACTTGAGACCGTTTCCTCTTGTCCTATTGCTAGTTACTGGTGAGAAGTGACTGACTCCCACCTTGCTACAACCTCCTTTCAGGTCGTTGTAGAGGGCGATAAGGTCTCCTCTCAGCCTCCTTTTCTCCAGGCTAAACAACCCCAGCTCCCTCAGCCGCTCCTCATAAGACTTTTTCTCCAGGCCCTTCACCGGCTTTGTTGCTCTTTTCTGGACATGCTCCAGCAGCTCGATGTCCTTCTAGTAGTGAGGGGCCCAAAACTGGACACAGTATTCGAGGTGCGGCCTCACCAGCGCAGAGTACAAAGGGATGATCACTGCTCTAGTCCTGCTGGCCACGCTACTTTTGATACAAGCCAGGATGCTGTTGGCCTTCTTGGCCACCTGGGCACACTGCTGGCTCATGTTCAGCTGGCTGTCAACCAGCACCCCCAGGTCTTTTTCCACTTGACCACCTTCTAACTGCTCTTCCCCCAGCCTGTAACACTGCATGGACTTTTTGTGGCTGAAATGTGGGACCTGGCACTTGCTTTTGTTGAACCTCACACAGTTGGTCTCAGCCCATCGATCCAGCCTGTCCAGGTCCCTCTGTAGAGCCTTCCTACCCTCCAGCAGATCAACACTCCCACCCAGCTTGGTGTCGTCTGCAAACTGACTGAGGGTGCACCCAACCCCCTCGTCCAGATCATCAATGAAGATGTTAAATAGAACTGGCCCCAGTACCGAGCCCTGGGGAACACCGCTGGTGACCAGCCACCAACTGGATTTAACTCCATTCACCACCACTCTCTGGGATCGACCGGCCAGCCAGTTTTTCACCCAGTGAAGGGTATGAAAAGCAGAGTATAGAAAGAGTATAGAAAGCAAAGAAACCAACAAAGCAATAAGGTTGCACAGATTTCACTATTAATGAGATTTAAAAAAAAGACAAGGAAAAAGTATATTTGAAATGAAGTTTTAAGAAGTTTTGTTGTTGTTTGCAGCTCTGATGAGTTTAGAAGTCCTTAGATAATGAATTCTGGACACCAGAGGCAATTTCAGCAATCCAGGCTTTTTGCAGAATTACTTTTCCTACTTTTGAATCAAGTCTGGGAAAAAGATCCGATTTCATAGCAAAGATGAATGTATATACAAATTTTGGGAGGAGAGGCAGTACTTGAACTGAATTGTTCCATCATGTCCCAAGAGGCTGCTTGGGAAAAAAAAAAAAAATCACCAAAAGCCCCAGGAAATGTTGTTTGTGTGAGAAGTAGGAAAAGCAAAGTCTTCAGATGCACTGATGGACTTTGGTAAAACAAGCGTATTATTGATTTTTACTGCAATAAAGCCAGAGACCTCAATGATGGGTCAAGGCTTTACTGAGTGAGGCACTAGACAAAGCAAGAGAAGAATCCTTGCCCCACCAAGCTCGTAGTCTCCTGGAAGACAGAGTCTCTGCAGTAGTAAAATGCTGAGGTGGATTGCAAGCACGGGGTATGATGATACAGAGTTGATAGCATTAGAGATATATGACATTTTATTGGGTGCAGGGGGCAAGGTTTGGTAGTGGGGGGCTGTAGTGATGGCCTCTGTGAGAAGACACCAGGGGCTGCTCCATGCCAGACACAGCCTGTCCCAGCTAGCTCCAATGGACCGTGAGCGTAGATGGACACAACACAAAGGAGTCTTCATCACAGCCATGCTTACGTCTCAAATTCTCTGCTGTCATTTACCTACCCGCACTCTGAGCTCAGACCTTGCTCTTCCCAACGTGACGGGAGCATCCTTCCCCTTCCCAGGCTGTAGCCCAGCCCAAATGGCTCATGCTTTAGACTGCCCATCCTCCAGCTAGGCTGGTAGCAAGAGTTTAACTTTCTCTTGTATCAACTTGATATCCAGCTCCAGCCACATTTTGCTTTATGTGAGAGGGTGGTGTGTGCTCCACCCTTGCCTCTCCCTCTTTGGTGAGCATGCATCTCTTTGGGGCCTCTTCCAGAAAGCATATTTAAAGCTATTCTTCACAGTGCTCCCCCATATGAGACCGTGTCAGATAGATATGTCTCCTCTCGGTGTGTTTTAGACCCAAGCTGAGTGCTTCTGTAAATCTCCCCATGCCTAAACATATGGATCCTGTTGAACAACTCCGCTTTGCTGCTACTGAAAGAGGGGAGACAAGCTTATACCTTCTTTTGTTGGAAAACCCTTACCACAGAAGGCAGCTGACTGAGGAAAAGCCTCTCTCTTTCAGGTGTTTTGAATAGAGAGGTAGAAAGTGGGCCAGCATCACAGCACAGCAAATCTGTCCTGGCATGAGGAAGGGTTGTTTAGTACTGAGGCAAAGGTTTCTTTTTTGAGAGTGAAGTTTAACATTTGCAACAGATGCTATTGCTTCATTTAAAGTATATAAATATGGTGCCTCTGATTTAGATAGTTTTTTTATAGCATTATAACATTAAAAAAAAGTTGTCAGGAGGATTGCAAGTAACATTTTCTACTGCCTTCCAAAATTTTCAAAAATTTTAAAGATTCTAAACTTATGCTTTTAAAATAATTTCAGCTTTTTTCCCAGTTTAGCACTGAACGTCCAACAGCTGCCAATGGCAGTGAGTAGGTTTCAGTTGATGTTTTGAAAGGCTGCATCCAAAGGAGTTTTGTTCTGCCTAATGGCCAAGGGGAAGATTTTCAAAGCTCAGTATGTAAGCTGAAATTTAACAGGAATCAAGATACCAGTACAGATTCAGTTTGGAGGGGAGAGGTTGAAGAGAACCATAGAAGCTCTTAGACCCCACCTGGGACGGCTGGTGGACTTTTGCATTTCTGAGAGGGGCAGAGCACCCCATCTCTATCTACTCCTTCTTGTTCAGATCACAGCTAGCTCTAGCTTGGTGATATATGGCTTAGAAATCACCCCCCTTAAAATCTGCAGTGCGAAAAGCCAAACTTTCTCCTTCTTGAAGGTATGGGATCTGATGCAAGAAGGAAGGTGATTTATCATCCACCTTTGAAAGAAGTATGAGAAAACAATTGCCTGCCCCTCAGAAGGAAAATGCATTTCATGACTCAGCTTTCCTCTTTAGTTGCTGAGAGCAGTTGGGTCTGAAGGCAACGACAGTGAAGTATTAAGCAAAAGGAAGGGACGGTTGTGAGTGGCCTTGCACGCCCATGACGGGGTATCATTTAAACCTTTCTTGTAACGGTGGGCTGAAGAGCAAGGGGATATGAGTCTTCAGGAGAGATGGAAATGACCTACAGTTTTTAGACCTCCAAAGTATTAAAAAAACATTGTTTGAATGCTCATCATCATGAGGCAGAAAGGAAGGGAAGTCTTCACCGCGGCAGGATGACAGCTTTCCACTCCGAAGGGGAAATTCACTTGGCAACAGTGGCCTCTCTTTTCCTGGACTCCTCACAATCCTCATCCCTACCAGTCATCTGGCATGGGCTTTGCAACATCAAATCATTGTTACTCACTCAATTCCTAGCATGACATTTTCTTCAGCAGATTTTCATATGGTTTCTGTGGCATTTTGTTACTCTTTCTTCTGTGAATGTTAATAAGATTTTCTTACAGTGAACTGGGGAGGAAAAAAAAAATGGAAAAAAGAAATTGAGCTTCTGAAGTAAACAGAAAGGAATAAAACAAACAAACAAACAAAAAATCAGCCAAGAAAAATATCTCTAGATTTTACATTAAAAAATTCTAGCTTCATCTACTTAGAACGAGTGTACTAAAAGATTACCCTGGCATCTTGCACTGGAAATGTTAATGTGGAAGAGTAGAGAATTAGTGTCATGTTGACAAAGTAAGAAATATGAGTAAATGAGAGAAAGGTTGTTAAAATGTTTAAAATTCAATTTGTCTTTCTTCATTCATATTACTTTCAAGACTGAAATCACATGCATAAAATGAAACCACTGCTAAACGCTTATCGCCACTATTGCTTCAGTAAAAATGTGAGGGTTCAGAGTACATCTGTGAAATGCTCAAGTCCAGGGAGGAAAGGAAGGAAAATCTAACATAATGCTCCTGGAACTTCTAAAGGAATCAAAAAAGAGTACTCCTGCCACGACTTTAAACTGCAGTGAAAATATATACCTTCTCCATTCATCACCGCAAAGTTTAAAGCCATAGGAAAAAGAAATCGATAGCCTTCTGTATAGATGAAACAGCATTTTTCATCATACTGCAGAAAAGTAAAAATGCATATACACAACAGTGGTTTGTAAGTATACATCAGGCAATTAATGATATGATGCAGCATTAAATATGTTTGGTAAGGATTCTGCTGGTGTCAGTTGACTTGGGAGATGGACTTCTTCAGCTTTCTGCTGTTTCCAAAGCAGCATTTCTTACATTTCTCTGGTGATGTGCTCTCAGTGTTTGGGGCTGCAAAGCAATATTATCTTTGTGCTGTGGTGAAAATATGTCCTTGGGGTTAGCACATTCACATGATGAATTTCTTGTAATATACCTTGTCTGACTGTTAGCCAAAGCTTTGATCATTCTTAAACCCAGAAGAAAAAGAACCTTTCATATGGTGAGTGGAGAGGCAAAGTGTCTAGTTGTTGGTTTTGACTGTTGTACATTTAGTATGATCTCTTCGCTTTGTTTTACTTAAAGCTCAGTTTCTCCCTCTGGAAAATGAAAATATTAAAATATATCAGCCTCATAAATGTGACAGGAGGATTGATCAATCTGCTTTTACAAAAAAACCTCAAATGGAACATGAGAGAACAGGAATTTTTGAAAATATTTACTTCCAGAAACTTTTATCTTCTTCGGCTGCCTACCACTTTCAAATATGTTGCTCCAGCTTTTAAGAAACATTTTTTTAAGCTGCAGATAATTTAAAGCAGAGGAAAATTCTAAAAATACTCTCAATGTGTGAATATAGTTCCCTTGAAGTTTATTTTCTTAGCTCTATTTACTAAAGCTGTAGCACTGTGGGAATGATGTAAAAATATAGATGAAGACTTGCAGACAGTTTTCTGACAGGTACTCTTCCTGACAAACAAAAACTGTGAACCTTTACAGGTGTATTAGCTAAAGCTGTACAGCTAGGTGCAAATTCATGTGGATTTAAAGGTCTGTTGGATCAAGGTCTAAATTCTTTTTGAAAACATAGGTTGCTATAAATAAGCAAGACTACCTCTGTTTTGTAAGAATAAAATCTGTGCGTACACCCAAGCAAGCAGACTTCCAGCATTTTGCAAAAAGTGTGAAATACCTTGTTTACATCATTGTTCCTGAAATTCAAAGGAATTTCCACAGGAGAGACAGTATACATATAAGGACATGCATGTCCCAGCAGAACTCTAAGGAAAGCTAGGTTAAAATTATCTTATGATTTCCATGGAAATATTAACCAAAGGTAAACCTTGGACATGATTTTTAGAACTGAGGCTTTAAAATCATGCCTAGTGGTGGCTTTGGCAGCTTGAAAAAGGAGACAGATCAACACAGATCTCAAAAAGCCTGCCCCAAACTCATTATTAAAAGGATTAAGACCCCCCCAAAAAATTTTGTACCTGAAGAAAAAAAAAAAAGAGGCTTGAAAAAGCCTCATTGGGCACAAGATGGCCCTAAAAGGAAATACCAGATAAAGATGCTGTTTCAATTCTTGCTGTGAGTTCAAGGGAACAGTTAACAGAGTGAGCTAAATACACCGCTGTCAGTGATGATGTTTAGGCATACGTTTTGGTGACGGCCAGCTACCACAAGCTGCATCACATCCTCAGAGTCAAATTTACTGTCTTGAGCTGGGGCATCTTAGAATCATAGAATCATAGAATCATAGAATCATTATGGTTGGAAGAGACCTCAAAGATCATCAAGTCCAACCATACACCTGATGCCACCATGACCACTAAACCATATCTTGAAGTACCACATCTAAACGTTTTTTGAATAGCTCCAGGGACGATGACTCCACCACCTCCCTGGGGTGCCTGTTCCAATGCCTAACAACTCTAACAATGAAGAAGTTCTTTCTAATGTCGAGCCTGAACCTCCCCTGGCGCAACTTGAGACCATTTCCTCTCGTCCTATCACTAATTACCGGGGAGAAGAGCCCAACCCCCACCTGGCTACCCCCTCCTTTCAGGTAGTTGTAGAGGGCGATCAGATCTCCCCTCAGCCTCCTCTTCTCCAGGCTATACCCCCCCAGCTCCCTCAGCCGCTCTTCTGCCCTTGGAGCCTCATTCTTCAGGTTCTGTAAGGAAGGCACTTTTCTTCTCCAGATTAGTATTTTAATGGATTATTATTTTTTTTTCAATTGTTCTGCTTGTCGCTGTAAGTTAGATTGCCTGGAAGCAGAGCTTTTGTGACTCAATCATTTGCATATTCTGAGAGGAGATGAGGAGAGGGGAAGGAAGTAGCATGAATAAAATATAAAAATAAAATGCATTGCTTTGTCTGACCTGCTTGAAATGCCAGATTAATGTCTGCTTGATTTAGTTCTTTTTTCCCCCCTTGTTCAGCTAACAAATATTTTCATAGCACTGTGTTGAACACAGTTTATTTTTACCACTAAAGCCTTGGATCCCAGAAGGGGTTATTAGTACGATGACATGAGTTTTAAAAGCTTGATACCGTGAACCCGAATCTTTTTAAAGGGGAAAGATTTCTTGTGCATCAGTCCCGAATCTATTTAACTCTAAAGCACCTTCTTTAAACTGGAATATGTTTCCTATTCATTTCATGAGCTATTGTGTTTAAATAAAAGCTTCCTCATGGTCCATTTAGTTTTACAACCTGTACTCTAAGCACTAGACCAAGAAACACAAAGCCCTGGAAGTCCCGACGCCTGCTTTCTGGACTCAGCTCTCCCATCTCCTAGCGATCCCTGCTGTTTCAATTTCCTCAGCAGAAAGGGAAGGGGTGATAAAACTTTCAGATATTTTAAGCAATCTATACCAAGTTTGTGGTTGTTATTAAATTCCAAAAGGTTGGCTTGTATTTATATCTTATCATACCAAATTCCAGCACAGATCTCAGGACATTTTACAAATGATAAGTTTATTGCAGCTCTTCTGTGAGCAAAAAGCCAGAAGGGATCATACAATCTAGCTGTACAATAGAGAACTCTGCAGAGATTCATTAGTAGAGCTGATTGAAATTTGGATTTCTATTTTCTGATGAAGTTTTGAATTTGTCTTTGTTCAAACTGGGAATAAAAACAAGTTTGTGGAACTACTTGTCCTTTGGTTTTGTTTTGCAAAGCTCAGAAAATGTCATTGAAGAAAATTGCTTTAGGGAATTTGCCATTTTTAAAAGTGCAGTTTCAAATATGAAGTGTCAACCAGAACATTACATTTAAAAAAAAGTATTATTATTTGATTAATATAATTATTTAATGATTTTTCATTAGTAGCAATAACAACACGAGACCAATAGTACTGCTGATGACCTAACTTGATGTGTAATGAAATAGTATAGGTTTTTTTAAGCATTGTGGATGGTTATCTCTTAACAATGACTGAGATACCTTCTTCTCTAAATCAAATAATAGTGTATCAGACCAGTTGTTACTAGTATTACTATAACATAAATGCACAAGTGCCTAGAGGGAAAAAAAAAAGTATTCCACTTGGTACTAATTAGCTACTGTATTTAATTATCTTGTGAAGAAAAGGGATATTCCAATATTATAAAAAGACATTAAATGACACAACACATCATTAAGACACAAATGATGCAAAAATAAAACCCCATGCGTAAACAACAAAGCTATTTCTGGACTGAGTATTATCTATGTTAGACAATTCCTTTGAAATACACCCTTTATCTGGTTTGCTCAGCCCTCTTGAACCACTCCATTTGTTCTTCCCTTCCTCTCCTTGCTCGGAAAGTTTCCTGAGCTGGGGTGCGTGGTATTCTCATCCAGATTCCCACACGGAATTGTCAAATACATCTTTCCAAGTAGGAAAGCAATAACCTAAGCTAGCATCCAAGCCTCAGTCTGCAACCACCTAATCTCATCTCTGAATCTCCCTTCAGCCTCTCTTTATGCCTCTTACCGTACTGACTTGGTATGGAGACAAATCTGTCATGCTACAGAGCACTGAGGAAATAGCAAGGTCACCTTTAACTGTTCGTAGTTCAGGAAGAGTTCATATATGCTTAATACGTGTTGTAAAACATGGCTAGTCAAGAGAACAGCTTATCCAAGTGATTACGGCGTCCTATGTCCGATCTGAGTAAGGCCAAACAAAAGAGAAAACAAACAAATGAGAAAAACAAAGTAGGATAAACCTCCTCTCCCCTCACTATTATTCATTAGATAAATAAAAATTTGCATTTAGATAATCTGTGAGTGAGTCGTTCCTTTTCGAGAAAGGAGAGGGATGAGAGTGGGGGTGGTGTGCGTGTGTGCGTTAAATTTCTGGGAAGTCCAGATCATGATTAGAGTGAACGATTAGGATAGTAAATGATATATTTAGTTGTCTTTGTTTTCTTTCCCCCCCCACAATGGGTAGCTTCAGACAGAGCAGACCTGTTCTTCCCATAGCCCTTCTACAGTTAATGAGAGGGAGGCTCCTCCAGAGGCTGACCCAG
>NW_009618279.1:1923-3330 GCF_000690535.1 Cariama cristata | reverse complement strand
TCAGCGCCGAATGGCATGCTTTTCTCTCTTTTTCCTCAACCATAAAGCAATAATCTCATCCTGTGATCCACGGATACTTCTCTGGGTGCTGCAAAGTGTACCTCAGAGCAGCAAACCTTTTTGCAGTATATTTGAATTCAGTTTATGGGATTTTGCAGCTGCAGTCAAAAACTGTTAAGGACTGCAACTAAAAGAAATTGAAAATTGCTGCTCTAGATACAGCCTAATAAGATTGCCTTTGTGGATCTAAAGTTAGCTGCTGTGAGAAAGCCTGCTTTCCATTTTCAAAGCTGTGCAAACATACAAGATTTAATCAACTGAATTAACTCTGTTGGGTGAAAACTTAGATCACCCTGCAGCATTGCAATGCACGGTCCGATGCACTTGCACAGCAGTTTTAGGATGCTCTCAGTTATCAATCCCTGCCTTCATACTCTGGTTTCAGCTTCTTCCCCTGCCACGCTTTGGTAGACTGTCCCTCTCTTTTTATTTTCCCTCTTAAAAGGATTCTTTGCTGCCACCTACTGGGCACAGTCAATTACAGCAGCACAAAATGCTACCGAAACAGAAGAGTAGCATCTAACACCCGCTTGAAGAAGGTGCAAAGCAAAGTTATGGAATATTTCCCTGTGTTCTTTTTCTTTTCTTGAACTCCTTTTAATTACAGTCCAAATCACTCAGCACAACACTGAGGTGGCTATACCGCTGCTGTATAGTTCATCAAAAGCAATTTTTGATAGTGCGGGAGCAGGGCACTCCTCCTTTGAAACCTATAATAATTTACAGTTGCTTCATGCATTTTGGTTTGGGGAGATTAATTTTCCATTTTGCTTTGTTACGTTTTCAAAGCAAGATACACTAAGCTGCACCGCGACCCATTTGCTCAGATTTTGTCACCGTCGGAAGGCTCAGTGCTTAAACCTCCCAAACAACTTTTTGGTGAGGATATACCTCTGAGCCACAGTACCTGTCCCTTTGTGCATGCAAGGATGAAACCCAGGCGTATTGTAAATGTGGGAGAATATCTGCACATGTATGAAGAGCTATTTCTTCCTAAAACTAAGAAGGGTACATAAAAGGCATTAATTCACCTTATACACCAGCACAGAGAAATGTAGCCGTAGTGTATGCAAGGGATTCACCAATAAACTACTTTCTCCATCGTATATCTCCATCCCCATCTCCATCATGCCCTAAAGATGCACCCAGGAAATGCTAACGAGGGATGAGAAGGGGGATAACAACTCCCTTTGTCTGTCTAGTTAACTCAGTCCCAGCCTGGACACATCACTAACCTTCTGGCTCCCTGATCCACACACAGGGCATGTCAGGACAGCCCTGCCTGACGGCGGTGCCTTGTTCCGTGGACACAAGAGGATGAACAAGATGTAGTGTTTCAGAGTATGG
>NW_009618279.1:0-1892 GCF_000690535.1 Cariama cristata | reverse complement strand
AACACAACCCCCCCCCCACCCCCCCCCCCAAAAAAAAAGGAGATGTTCACGTTAAATAACTTATTAGCCAACTCATGTTAAATGACAGTGATAAGGCAACTCTTGTTTTATCTGGGGTTAGAAACCTGAGTTGTCACAATTAATTTGATGGGCTTAATGGGCAGGGGTGATGAGAGAAGAGGTTGTGCAGCCTCTTCCCTATTACGTGACATACAGTGTGCATCCCACCAAATTATCCTGATGGAATAGAGGGAGCTAACGTAGCTTTTTCGCATACGTACTTGGTAACTAACCTTTCCATAAAAGTAGGTGCCTTTCAACAGGAAGACAGGACTCAAATACATCATATAAGTAAGGGAATTATTTAGGGGTCTTTTGGGATTCATGCAAGTGCAGAATCTCATCAGTCCTCTAAAATGGCGTTCAGAAGACTGCTTTTTTTCGACAATAAGTCTTAGCCTAAAGAACAAGAATAGCAAGAGAGGAGTATCACATGTGCTGCCTGTATTGCCATTACCTATTATATGCATTACCAGGAGTGCATTTGGTGAACACTATCAGTAAATAACACCAGTGACAAACAACCATTTTTGGGATGTTTTGACTACCCAGGAACTTGAAGAGTTAAGAAAATCTCTACCAAAAGTTCTAAAGCATGCCACCTCTTCCAATTTTTTTTTTTTTTTTAATTCATTTAAGTAAGTTTAGGGACTTTACTATTCTGAGGTCAGTAGTTTCAGTTTTTCTGGTCTGTTCCTTTATTAGCAGGGATATTCTGGAATGGGCTGCCCAGGGAGGTGGCAGAGCCACCATCCCTGGAGGTGTTTAAGAAAAGACTGGACGTGGCACTTAGTGCCATGGTCTGGTTGACATGGTGGTGTTAGGGCAAAGGTTGGACTTGATGATCCCAGAGGTCTCTTCCAACCTCATTGATTCTGTGTTTCTGTGAGAAAAGTACGATTGTCATCATCAAAACCCATTGTATCATACCGGGTGGTGTTATCCCAAGATAGACTCTGGAGAGTGTTCCAGAAACCAACATTTCAGACATCTCAGTAGGCTGCTGAACACTGCCTAGCCCCACTTTTTAACCTTCCTTATTAGAGCTTGGTACCTGCAGCACATGAGAAGCCAGACGTGGCCAGCTTCTTGTGTGTGAGGGGGATGAGAGGAGGAAAGAGAGAATGACAAAACATCCACAAATTATAAAGACAGAAAAGCCCCGCAAAGCATCCAGAAAAGCCCTAGGAGAAACAGAAAAACAAACTAACAAGCATGAATTGCCCAGTGACAGACAGGCGAGGAGTGTTGGACAGCATACAGACTCCACCTAACTTGTGAAGGAAAAGCTGACATATGACGAATGCTGTTCTGTAAGGGATGTGCTGTCTCCTCCTCTCTTCTCCTGCATAAAGTCACATCACGGGTGGCTGACTAAAGCACCAGGGCTGCCATCAGTTCTCATTAGACCTCCATCTCTCACTGTAGGATCTCCTCTTTGCCCCTGGGGTTCCCCACAGCCACAGGGGTTCTCTAGCCCTTCTCCAAGCTGCCTTTGCAGCCCAGGGCTCAGGAGGGATGTGGCGTGTGCCAGGTACAGGACTTTCTGTCAGCTCAACAGCTCAGAAGATAGGCCAGATGAGCAATTCCAACGCTGAGGACACGACCAAGTCCAGGTCAGATCCCAAAGGTGTCTCATAGACGGCCCACAGTGTCCTTGCTCTGGGCAGAACGGCACCTTGAGGTCTCTTTATAACTATAAGGTGTTGACTTGGTGGCCTGAGACCACTGGAAAGCCAAGAGAGTATTTTCATATGGCCACTATCTCTGAGCTGTGGAGGGGCTGGAAAAACACAAGAGGATCTGTCCTGGTTTGGCTGAAACAGAGCTAT
>NW_009618278.1:47396-51068 GCF_000690535.1 Cariama cristata | reverse complement strand
GGATGGGACCTGCCATCATCGGCGCCCGGGCGCTGCCGGAGGAGCGTGAGGTGGGCATCGCCACCTCCAGCCACGCTTTCCCTCTCCCAGAGCAAGCAGCGAGCCGGGGCAGAGCTGGGAAACTCATAGAAATGTGTGCGTATTGCCTAGCTAACTCCTTTTCTTGCTAATCTTTGCTTTGCAACACGAGCAGCGCCGTAGAGAGCGTGCTTTGCCGGGAGGCGAAGGCCCAGGTGTCAAGGAGAAACCCCGGGCTGTTTCCCTGACGGTCTTTCCATGGCCAGGATAGATCCTGAGTGAGTGCTGTGCTGTGCTTTCTCTTTCCAACTGCAAAGGAGGCTGAGAATTTACCGAAAATGCAGATAGCCTTTGTGGTGCTCGAGTCAGCCCCGTACCCGGCGAGTTGCAGGTGTCTGCTGTTCCTGAGCCTGTTCCTGTGATGGGGCCAGGGACTCGTTTCCATTTTGTTTGTCAGCATTTTGCAGGCAGCTGGCCTGACTAACAGATGGATTTCTTCTTTTTTGCATAGGTATGTGTGAATGTTTGTGGCAGACAGAGCAGAGGGGAGAGGAAAAAAAAAAACCCAACGCTAAAAAACCTCAAGAGGGATTTTGTATACAGCTAAGGTGGTCAGAAAGATTGGAACTATGTACGGAAACGCTGGTTAGCTGCGTTACTGGCTGCTAGAAGCCTTAGTTTTGGAGCAGGGTGTCATCGTTGTAGGTGCTGTACAGCCTTGGGACAAAACGATGGTTTCAGCTCTAAATAGTTCACAGGCCGCAAATCTGGGCAGAAGAGCCGAAGTGATCGCGATGCTGCAGCTTTGAGTTAAGCGTCTTGTAGCCGAGTGGTTTTGTCACCTGTATGTGGCTCATGTGGTCTTTTACAACTGTTAACTTCGCGCTTGAGCAGCAACCTCGTGGTGACGTCCAACGTCACTGAACCACCGGTGGACACCCTGCCTCCCTCTGCCCACCTCTGTGGGCTCTGCTGAGCCGTGGGGGCGAGTGAGGAAGACGTGGTCACACGTGTAGGTGTCGGATGGGACCCTCTGCGGTGGGACAGCTCTGCCTCGTGAAGCTGTTCGCTCAGTGATGCTTGGCTGTCTCTGCCGCCTCCAAGTCAGAGGCAAATACAGTGAACACTTGGAGAGAACAGGCAGAAACTTACTTTTCTGGTCAGGTAATTTGTAGACTTCTGTTGCCTTCAGCAGTCAACTGAAATGTCTTTTAGACAGGATTTTCATATAATGCAAACGAGGAGGGACTGTGTAATTGCACAGGCTGCATAGCTGCAAGTGCTGACCTTGGCACAAAGGAGGAGCAAGCTCCTTGATTGCCACAGCTCTCGAAAGTTATTTTGCTTTTTGAGTATCTTGCATTTGGGGGAATCTGAAGGGGACAGACCTTGACTGTGCTTCACCGCATGCATGCTTTAGGTAGACAAATTAGCTCTGAAAATAAACCCATTTCCTGAGCAGGAGAACTACTGGGTGTTTAGTCCCTGATTTATGCCAGCTTGCTGGGATGTGTAAAGTTTTGAGCCTCGTTGCTCGTAGGCTTGTGCTTATCAGTGAGGAGCTGTGTTCAGAAGGCATTCCTTGTTTTGGGTGGGCTGTAACGGAAACCTGAGGCCAGCGAGGCTCCTAGTGCAAGGAGTTCAGTTGTAAGTGTGGGTGAGACGTGTGACTGCACATACGCAATATGCTCTTGACTCCACGTGGAGAGAGAAGGATTTGCTATACAGGAGGCGGTAGCTTAGACAAAAGAGGGAACTCGCGACTCTTTAATCTAAACAGTCACTGGAGTAACCGGCTCCGAGTTGTATTTTTGCTGAAACCTTTGTCACTCTCTCTTTTTTCTTTCTCCTTCCTTCTTTTTCCTGTGTAGTCTACTGCCAGATTTCAGGTAGGGTTCATCCCCGTATGGTGGTGTGCCTGAGCTCTGTTGACCCTGCTTTAGGTTGTGTGACAACATGAGTGAGGGTTGACGTGTGCCAATCTAGCGAGCGTTGAGTGTGGTCTGTGCAAGAGGGAGGGCAAAAAGGTGTGGTGGTCGTTGTGTAGTCTCAGATAGGAAAGAAGACGGGGAGAAACGTGGTTTGGGTGAAGGAGGACAGGGATCTTGTTGCGATTACTGCCTCTACTACCTTTTGTTCACCCTTCATCTATCAAGTTCCTCAACCTTGATCCACCACGATAGGTTAATGAGACTTCAGTGGCCTTTCAGAAATGTCACTTCCAGTTGTATCCCTGCTTTCAGAGAGTAGAAAACAAAGTGGTGACTTTAAATCTCTTCTCTTGGCCCGTATCTGTGATGCTAAAAGCATCAGCGTGGAGCAGGGCAGGGGGAAAAAAGGGTGATTTACTTTGGTTGCAGATGTGCCTGGTGGATGCTGGCTGGATTCTGGCGAGGTTTATTGCCTGAATTAAAGGGCAGACGGGGATGTGGCAGAGCCTCTTTGCCTCTCCTGAAGGATGAGGTGAGAAATCCTGCTGACTTAACCAAGTATGTGGAGAAACTGGTTACATTGACCAGCAGAACCAGGAGGCTGGGCAGTGTGGAGAACTAGTTCAGTGGTTCTGGGCAGAGTTGGTTGGGGTCAACTCCAGTCAATACTGACGCAGAGTTAGTAACTCAGGGTGGGTCTTCTCTACTGTGTACATCGATGTGTTTGGCAGTATCCTAGGATTTTTTCCATTACCTGTTATGTCCTCATCCTTCGTTATCCTAGGGCCAAAACCCTTGCAAATCTGTCACGTGCTGAGTGGTGTTGAAGGTAGCATTCATCTGGCCAAAAGTAGTCATCGATGTCCAACGTAGTGAGCCCCGGCTACCGTTACGGTCAGCCAGGGGAGGGGTGGACGTTCCTGGGGTGTGATTCATCTCAGCCAGTATGCTAAAGCAGATGAGTTGTGACCTGAAAGCTGCTTTCCGCTGACTATAAAAGGAGGCATTGAGGGATTAGCTCAGTTGTAAAAGTCTGCACTATAAATGTCTAAGCGTTTATCTCAATGAACTTGGGAGGTTCTCGGATTCCTCGGTGACTTTGGGAAGAGTTGTGGCTGTTTGCTCTACGGGTGAGTTTGTTCTGGTGTTTGAGCATTCCCTCCTTCGTGCTGTTGTTGCAATGTCACTGGCTACTTAAACCCACCAAAAAAAAAAAAAAAAAAAAAGTTTTTGTGTTTGAGCATTCCCCCCTTCGTGGTTTTGTTGCAATTTCCCTGGCTACTTAAACCCACAAAAAAAAAAAAAAAAAAAGAAAAAAGCTCCTGGGCAGTTTGGGGTGTTGGGGATCAGGAGCTGGGTCCCCCACCTTCCTGCTGCGGTTTGTAAAAACCTAGGGACCCCGCTCGCCCTGGCAGCACTGCCCGGAGCCACCTTCCCTCGACGATGGGTCAGCAGCTGCTGCCCCTGCCAGGGGCCCTGGGCAGGGTCCTTGGCTCCGCTGGAGACCACCAGGGTGGTGGGTCATAAATCCAGTGAATGGTATCTGGTACAGAAGTGCCTTACTTCAGAGTTTCCAAAATAAAATACTGTGAGATTTTTGGTTCCAGGTACATTTTTGAGTTTCTGTTTGTGGGGTTGTTTGTTTTTGTTTGTTTTTTTTTTTTTTTTTAATTCACTCAAGTGAAAAACAGTTCAGAAAACTTTATTTTCGTAGAGGTGCAGT
>NW_009618278.1:39287-47350 GCF_000690535.1 Cariama cristata | reverse complement strand
CTAGCTTCTTTGCTGAGCAGATCTCTCGTTAAATTCTCCTGTTAATCCAGCCTGTTCCTCAATATCTGCCATGCCGTGTCTTGACTGCTTTTCTGAGAAATCCACACGATTGCTATATTTAGTAAAATACTAAATTTATTACTGTCTACTTAATGGTAGTATTTAGCTTCATGTTTTCTTACACCTCTTTCTCCTGCATTCTTCTGAGATGAGGAGTAACTCTTGGGTTCCCGTTCACCAGACTTCCAGAGAAATACCGCAGCAGTCTTCTGAGCTGTACAGATTTTGCAATTCACTCTTGCCTCATTATTTTCCACATCCTTGTAATTTGTTTGTATCTTTCCTGGTAGATTTTATTCGCCTATTTAATTTTTAAATTACAAGGATGAGGATTTTACTTCGTATCCTGTTTTTGAGAACTCGCGATTAATTGCTGTCCATGTTTACTGAGCGAGCTGTGCTCTTCTTGAAATTTAGTGGCTATTTGACAGTTACCCACTTTTGAAAGTTTGTTATAAGCCACTCTGGAGTTCTAAAAAAATAATTGAACAAAGAGCTCTTTATTTAACGAGGGCTTGTCCCTGGTACTGATTCAGGCAGACAGTTAAAATCCCCTGTACCAGGTTATTTATTTATTTATTCCTGGAACCCGTTCTGTCAAATGAGGTGGTGTTCTCAAAATAAATAGCCGTGTGTGCCGTGACCCATATTATTCCTGGCTATGTGTGAGCCTGACTGTCTTACACAGCCAGGTATTTTAATATGGGTGAGAAGAACGGAGTTGTAGGGTAGATGCACATCATCTCTGGCCGCGGTTGTGCCTACAGAGAAGTTTGCCGCTGACGGCTGCTTGCCGGCGTCCCAGGGACAGAGGCAATTGCTGCTTCAGTTTTCTGGCTGATGTGCGTGAGAGAGCTCTCCTCCGACCTGTTTCAGCTCCGACGAGGCTGGGTAGCACAGGCTGCTTTGGTGGTAGGTCTTTGCTGACTCGAGTTAGCAGGTAGGTTACGTCTTTAAATTTTCAGCTAGCGAAGTAAATAGTATGGTGTGTCTCTAGAAGTTATTTGCTAACTGGAGTGAGCCTTGTTTGAGTGAAGTGACCTGGGAAGCTGCTGCAGAGATGGCTCAGTGCACGGAGCAGAGAGGATGGTAATGTCCAGGAGATAGAAGGCAGTGGTGGTACCAAGCATTTGTGGACATCTACCTCTGCAGCCGGTGCACTTGGAGCCGTAAGAAAACCAGCGTCTGCACTGATACGGTGCTGCTCTGCGTGGACCACGCCGGTTCAGTGGTTTGATTAAACCAAAGGTGAGTTTGCTTTGGCTGTGGGGAATTTGTGGGGTGTGGTTTGGTGCCACTTTCCATGGCTATAAAAGAAATTCCATACCAAATCACCTTTTAATTTTATGGGTAAAGCATGCTGAGATCAGGGCTTGGGAGAACTTGCTTCCAAAGGATCTGCTTCCTGAAATTTCCTCTGCAGTGGGGTTGGGAGGTGGTGTAACTGTGAATAGCAGGGGAACAGAAGGCCCTCCTGTGAAATCTGAAGTCAGTAAGCAAAACCACTTCTGCCAAATAAGAAGGGAGGGGGAAAAGAAAAGTACAAGCTATAAACCAGAACGAAATCACACCACTGGTGATACTAGTAGTAGTGGTTTCATTTGAGAATGCTGATGTGGGAGGTTTATTTGGATGTCTCTGTGGCAGGAGTAAACTTGCTATGCAAGAAATTACTGTGATTTGATAAATGAACTGTTTCCTTCAGCTGAAGAAGAGCTTTCCTTCGTCGGCTGAAAGATTCTTAAAATAAACTAGTTGGAAAAACTACATTGTTGAGTTTGTAGAACTAGGTTATTTTGTTGAAGTGACTCTCTTATAAGGCAGTTTCAGCTAGCAAAGTAAATAATGTGATGTATCTTTAGAAAATATTCCAGAGGGGATTAGTTGGCTCAGGCAGCCAGAATATAGGCTTTCATCCTTAGGTTGCTGATTAAACTCCACTCGGGGTTGCACACTGCCTGACAGCTGCTTGATGACCCATGTGAGATAATTCCCAAGCAAAGGATGCTGCTGCATGCTGCACTATTTGGTTTTTTCCTTCCAAAAAGTTCACAAAGCAGGGTGACCTGTAACATATGTGTTGTGAAGATTCTTATTCTTTGTCTCACTTTGCAGTGACAGTCTGTGCATCAGACTGGCTGTGTGCTTATAGCTTCCGAAAGCTGAGAGCAAGCCATTAAGAAAAACACAGCAAAATCAACCCCTCCTCTTTTTTGCTTTACGTAGAGCAGCAACAGAAGTCTTTTTGCAAGCTACTTGCAGTAAGAATCATGTAGCTGTTAAGAGATACTGACAGTGAATATCTAGTATAATTGTCACCGTAGGAAAAAAAAAAAAGTCATGTAGTTGAGGACCTGACTAACTTGTCCAACACCGTTTTAGCAACCCATTTAATAAAGGCACGTGGATGCTGTATCGAAAGGAAGTAATCAACACAGGTATTTAGAAGTCTGTCTTCCAGTCGCTGTCTGAACTTGGCTGGTGCAGATTTGAAGTGCAAAGGTGCTGTAGTGTTGTATATCCACCCATGCTGACTCCAGGTGCCTTAGGCAGGACCAGGACCTTTCTGGCTGTGCAATCTGCTGAAAGAAAGGAGCAAAATGTTCCGGCACCCTCAGCAAGAAGAACGCGCAACACCCAGAAGTCAGCAGCTGAATGATGGATTAGAGTGGAGGTGCCACATCTTGGAGGAGGAAAAACAATAGGTGTTTGTTGGGATTTTGGAAATGAGAACGTCTGTGAGATTAGAGTGGGAATTTGCCCTCTAGTATCTTCTCGGTTCAGGAAAGGGACCAACACAAGCAATAAAGTGAAAAGCGTAACAGTTAAGTAACTGGAGAAGAGCAGAAGCAAAACATTTGTGCTTTGCTCCGAAGGTGTTGGAATCAGTGCTCAACCAGTCCTGAAATCCAAACCTTTGTCCAGAAAACCCTCTTTATTTTTGAGGAACGCCCGTGTTAGGAGGAGTCATTGTTCTTGTGAGGGATGTGGACTTCTGAGTTGCCAAAGCCCCAAAGACCGTTCAGACACTTCTACATCTTTCTGTTAACTGCCCACAGAAGGACAGATCTAACTCTGTCGAGGTGGTTTTACTTCTGCTGGTTGTAGGTTCAGTCTGTTTTCTGTCTTGACGAATGGTCTGAAGTCCTGGTGGAGTTTTCGTAGATGTCTGCTAGAGCCCTGCAGTAGCTGGGGAAGGTAGGCATCTCTGGAGGGTCATTCCTCCCATCTCTCCTCCAAAGGGATAAATTTATGCTTGGAGGTGCCTGTCTCTGCCTGTTGGTTACAGAGAGGGGCGAGATGATACCCTAAGCCCAAACATCTCTTTTGGAGTTGGCTAAGGCTAGTTGAGAGGAATCCTAGCCCTCATAACCTGGTTGGCATGTGGAGAAACAGAAGGTTATCCTTCAAGGAAACTTGTATAAGTGATGAAGCCACACTGTTGTGCTTTGGCTGCTCCAGAGAAACCATCGCAGATGTTACAGTACTTTTGAACCTGCTTTTTCCTTCGAAGGAAATACCTGGAGAGCAGAACAGCATGGTGCAGGGCACCATCAAAAGCACAACAGCAGCTCTTTGCTTTTCATGCTGCTCTTCAGACCCTTGGGGGAAAAATGCTAATTATCATTTGTTTCATAGTTCTTTTGCTTTAAAATCACCCGTTTTTTTTTTTTTTTTTTTCCTGAATCCCAGTGCAGTGGAACTAAGGAGAATATTTACAACCAGTAGTTTGTTTCCTTCCTGCTGTCGCTTAAAGAGCCTAGCAGCAGCAGAGCTTATTATACTTCAAAGTTTCTTGTTCTAGATACGTGACATGGGGAGAGATGGCACTGTACGTGCTCAGAGAAGTACATTGAAATGTATAATGCAACACCTCTCAGAGACTGTCCTATTTAGGTCTCTCTGTGTACCCCCCCAGCCCTGTAAATACAATTAAGAGTGATTTCCTTTGATGACTGTGATGATACATTGAAATGTATAATGCAACACCTCTCAGAGACTGTCCTATTTAGGTCTCTCTGTGTACCCCCCCCAGCCCTGTAAATACAATGAAGAGTGATTTCCTTTGATGCCTGTGATGACTGTGGAAAAATATAGTAAGGTTTTTAAAATGTACTAGCAGATTGAATGATATTAGGAATTGTTATCTCAATAAAAAGTGGATACTTACTCCAAACAGGATACTTTTGCTGATAGGGACACAATAATTTATTTTTAGGGGTAGCTGTATAACTTCCCTCGACAGGACGATGTGCTGGGTGGCTTCGCTTATCCCTGTTGTTGGGTTCCAGGTGCAAGTTTTGGGGCGGACCAGGCTTCTGCAGGAGGGACAGAGAGGTGCAGGTGACAATTCCAATAAAATTAGAAATCTGAGTAAGGTTTTAGCCTACAAAATTGGACAGCTACTAGGCTGACGGGGTTGAATGACAAGTATAAGGCAATTTTTCTTTAATTTTTTTTTTTTCTCATGGGAGTTAATCTCTTCTGTAAATTGACTTGTGCTTCTGAGCAAGCCAGAACAAGCTCCCTTCATGGAGACGTGCGAGTTGAGAGCTGGCTTTCTGCCGCACAGCCAGCAAAACAAACTGCAAGGCTGACTACGAGGTAATACCTCTGCTTGTGGGAAATAGGGGCTCAGTCCGTGCTCTGTTTTGTAGCACCTTCATGGCTGGGCTCAAGCCAGACCTGCCAACATTTTGCTTTTCTCACCTGCTGGTACCTCCGCGTTGTCCCCGCTCTCGCTCCTGCCCCAGCTATCGCATCCATTAGTGATAGTTACGGACTTTCTGCACAAATCCCTCTTGGGGCTGGCCAGGATAGAGCCCTGGCATTAAGGGGGTGCAGGGTCCCTCTGCATGGCATCGTCAGCAGTGCGGCTTGGGGTCTGGCTCCCGGTTTGTCTGGTGGGTGTCATCTTTGCTTTTGCTCTTTTGGGAGGGAGGGTGGGAAAAAAACCACAACCACCCTTCAACAAGTCTTGATTCGATCCCAGGGAGGAGTGCAAAGCCTTTTGTTGTACTTTGAGAAAGAGTCTGGGATAAATATGAGCCTGGCTGTGCTTGGACATGTTGGAGCTAGTCCAGAGGAGGCCACGGAGGTGATCCGAGGGCTGGAGCACCTCTCCTATGGCCGAGAGAGTTGGGGTTGTTCAGCCTGGAGAAGAGAAGGCTCCGGGCAGACCTTAGAGCAGCCTTCCAGTACCTAAAGGGGCCGACAAGAAAGCCGGGGAGGGACTTTGTACAAGGGCATGGAGTGATAGGACAAGGGGCAATGGCTTTAAACTAAAGGAGGGTAGATTTAGACTAGATATAAGAAAGAAATTTTTCCCGGTGAGGGTGGTGAAACACTGTCACAGGTTGTCCAGAGAGGTGGTAGATGCCCCATCCCTGGCAACATTCAAGTCCAGGCTGGATGGGGCTCTGAGCAACCTGATGGAGTTAAAGATGCCCCTGCCCAGGGCAGGGGGTTGGACTAGATGACCCTTAAAGGTCCCTTCCCACCCGAACCGTTCCATGATTCTACGATCTCTTTTTTCCCCCAGCCTTTCTCCATCAGCAACCTTGAAGGGTCAGATGGAGGCAAAACTCCCCTCAGACAACCACCTCTCTGGCTGCACCGACTTAACCCCGAGCACTGTGAGCTACCTGTGTTTCTGACATTGCAACCTTCCCGTTGCCCCTGCGTGCTGCAACAAATCGTGGGGGGCCCGGAGGCTCGCTTGGCCCCCTATCAACCCTGGGGGTGTGTAGCCCGGGCATCGACTTCGCCTCTTTCTTCCTGCAACACAGCCATCCAGGAGCAAGGGAGAGCTAAATATTGAGTTTGTGGCTAAAAAAGAGTGTTTACCCAAAGCAAACACAGTCCGCACCTACCTCGCTGTGAAATGTAATTCCGCATCAGTGTTGTACCTCCTTTCTGATAAGATTTATTCAGGTAGAATATATCAAAACTGGGGTCTGATTATCTCTGTGTGAAAACAGGAGCAGTTGGTTATCTTGTCAGAGCGGTCAAACATCACCCTGGGCATCAGTGTTGTACCTCCTTTCTGATAAGATTTATTCAGGTAGAATATATCAAAACTGGGGTCTGATTATCTCTGTGTGAAAACAGGAGCAGTTGGTTATCTTGTAGTCAGAGCGGTCAAACGTCACCCTGGTATCATTTGCCATGCTCTGTACTTAGTTTAGGCTTAAATGCTTAAAATGGATGCAGTTTTCAGAGGCATTTTGCTGTAAATCCATCAGCGTTCAGGAGCTGCAAGGTCTTTACAATCACGGCTTGTGGGATTATTTGCAAAACACTTCTGAGACTGAATATTTTTTTTTTCCCCCCACAGTCAGACCAGTAATCTCATTTCATATGCCTTTTTTAATTGATTGGGTGCTCCTGCCCTTTTGAATAGAGGATTTTACTAGCTCTGGTGGTGTCTGGGACTGAGGAACTGCAGAGCCGGGCAAGATTGAGTCAAACACTGAAGTGAAAGCAGGCGACTTGTGCAGCGTCAAGTTTTAACAGCAAACAGGCAAGTGCGTGGGCGAAACTGCCATGGAAACTGCTTGTGGTGCTTGCAAAAAAGACTAAACTCTGCATTGCTGCTATTGCTGAATACTGGTCTGTTTTTAGCCACTCTCTCTGCTCGTGATGGCCGGGAATATTGGAGAGGGCAGCTGCCTGGGAAGGGGAGGAAGGTGGGAAGATGATGCAATGTGAGCAGCTTGTTGCAAGCTTGAAGGCAGCACAGGTAGCGGTGCTGGCCGGGCTGGGAGAGCCAGGGTGGGCAGTTGTGGCCGGGATGGTTTGATCTTGGGCCAGAAGTGTGTGCCCACCGCCCTGCCATGGTGAGGGAGGGCCGAAGGAGCGGTGCTTCCTCATGGGCCGGGAGGTGAGTGTGGTGTCCATCATCTCTGTGCATGCTGGAGCTCCTGGAGCGGGGTTACCCCCTGCCTCAAATTTGGGGTGGCAGGTGGCTTTTATCACCTCCCTTCTCTTTCTCCTTCACACAGCCCCATGCTTTACCTCCTCTGCTTTGCCGCTTTGCACTGTTCTCGGCTGCCGTTTTGCTGTGGGTGTCTGTCTAGACTACACGGACATGGACACATCCTGTGGTCCTGGCAGCCGGGCTCCGCGGCTCCCCTGCCCAGCCCAATTCCCATCCCAAAACAGCGGTTCCTGGTGAGGTATGTGTCACAAACTGGCACCAGGGAGGGGTCATTAACCATCAGGGAGCTGGGACATCGCCATATCCCAGTTACACTGGAAGTGTGGCCACACCGTGGGTGCTCAGCATCTCCCTCTGCCGTGGTTTGGGCTGCGCAGACTGCCTCAGGTCAGGCTTCCTCCTGGAGATACTCTGCTCCTCGTGCCATTCCCAGGCATGCCGGGGCATCCACGGCCCCTCCGAGTCCTGTGCTCCCGGCTCCTTCGTCACCGAGTGACCCCAGTCAGTGGGGTATGTCTGGTGGAAGGGCAGTGCTGATTTGATCGGATGATAACACTCAGTCATTGCTTTTATTCCAGTGTACATCAGGGCACCATCTCTTAGGGGAAGGTCTTCGTGAAGAGCTCTCCGGTGGGAATTCCGTGTCTGCTAGGCAGTTATCAAGAGCCCCCCCTGAAACTGCAGACACGCAGCATCCTCTCGGCTGCAGGAGAGTACGTGGCTGTGCACAGCAGCCAAGGAGGGTGTGAAGTGCTTGTTTGTGCCTGCAGTGACGAACACGTGGGGCTTGGAAGGAGCTGATCCCTCCCTGGCCCTTGAATTATGGCTGGAATGCGGGAATACTGGGTCTAAAAACAAACATTTTAGCTCCTTTCACACTAGACTTCTCTTTGGTAAGGCGTAAATCGTATTTGCGGAAGGTTTTAGTATTAGGTCCGCAGTCATGCAGGTGCCCTCAGAAGGTTGTAATATATTTTTGAATGCAGCTGGCTTGCTTAATGAGAAATTAACTTTGGTTACTTCAGAAAAGGGAAGTTTTTCTTAATTCTTCCGCTATGTTGAG
>NW_009618278.1:38729-39067 GCF_000690535.1 Cariama cristata | reverse complement strand
TCATCTCGTCCAACCCCCCCGCCATGGGCAAGGGTATCTTTCACTCGATCAGGTTGCTCAAAGCCCCGTCCAACCTGACCTTGAACACTTAATTTGCAGACAGAGTTACCTGAGCATAGCAAAATCTTTCTCAGAAGCCTGGAGTCACCTTGGTGTAAGGCACAGGGAGCCCCGTGATTTGGCCACGTACCATTTCTGCTCCTCTTCCTCTCTGAACAAGTGCGTGTCCAGCGTGGGCTGAGCTCTCCTTGTGCGAACAATTCCTCCAAAGTTTGTTACAGAGCATTTCCTCTAAAAAAGGCTCTTCAAACACATCTACCTCTTGCACAGAAACACCA
>NW_009618278.1:28431-38689 GCF_000690535.1 Cariama cristata | reverse complement strand
CCAGTAAAGGAAGAGTTCCTTTGCCTCAAGCCAGTATCCATTATGGTAACAGAGGAAGTTTTTAAATGGGACAGCAGTGTGGTGATAAGCCATACACCAGTGCTGGGGAATGTGCCTGTTTGAGAAACATCTGACCTGCAGACGTGCTGATCCACAGGGGTGGCCAAACCCTGGTCCACGGTCCAGCACATCACACGGGCAGGATGCCCATGGGTCATTGGGCAGGGGTGACCAGGGTCTGCTGCTGCCCCATGGCCCCGGAGCTGCCGCTGCTCACCATGAGCTACCTGCTGGCCTCCACCTGCTCCCCCCTGCTCAGGGACGTAGCAAAATCCGCCGATTTATACCCGCTTTGATCTGCCCCTCATCCACACCTGAAAATCCCCGCTCAGCTGTGCCCTTCCTCCTGGTGAGATGATGGTGTTTGGGTTAGTCTTCTCCTTCCTTCCTTCCTTCCTTCCTTCCTTCCTTCCTTCCGTCTCTCTGCCTGCCTGTCTGTCTCTTTGGATGTGTCCCACCTCTGTGCAGGATGATGTTTGTTGTTCTGCATGAGGGTTGGGGCCCTTAATTTTTTATTTGTTTGTTTCCCCATTACTGTTTTATTAACAAACCAACTTCTGTCTCTAACTTGGTTCTTTATCTCCTAAGGGACGTTCCCCACCTTCTTCCAAGGACTGTTGTCCAAGGACCATGCTGAATGGCACGGCCAGGCGTTTTGGCTAAGCAAAGCTTTGTCTTCATTTTATCTGGGTTTAAGAAGACAGAAACTCGCTTATTTAATATTGTTTCCCAGAGCATAAATTTTTTTCTGCTAGATACGAAGGCTGAGTCCCTGGCAGATTGCAGGCGATGTGTCACTTTGAGTGGATCCTTGGCAGTCTGTCTCAGGCTTTCATTTGGGAAGTCTAATTATCAGTGGAGATCCCCTCAGGTTTTATGACAAATTGAGGGAGTTAAATCAAGCAGTTTTCTTGCAAAGTGTAGTTTGAAGCCATGCTGAGGAACTATTTGAGGCAACTGTACTAGAGCTGGTGGGAGACTTTTCAATTTGATGCTTTTTCATCAGAAAATATGATTCATGTAATGGGAGAGGCGTGATGCCCTTTATCGGCTAGGCAGGAAGACATCTCCTTAACTTTTTGATCCCTGAGGAGCTGTGGATGGCAAATGTGGTGCTCTCCTCCTCCTCCTCCAAACAGCTGGGTGCTGTTTTAAGCTGCCAGAGGATCCTCACCGGCTGACATCCAAGGTATGGGCTAAAAGGGCTGAGAGCACTGAAGGCACCTTTCTCTGGATGGTAACTCTCGGGTGGGAATCCATCCTGGAAAGGGTCCCGTCCGTCTCCTCTGCCTCGGCAGCTGGCTGCGGTGGCTTGTCACCCGTTCGGTTGTAGGCACAGCATTGTGCACAGATGTGTGCAAACACAGATCATTTCAGTGATGCTGTTTGCAGCATGATTTCAGAGTAACGATACCGGTTATTCTGGTACAGCTACAGGGGTGATACGCAGTAGTCTGGGGAGAGAAACATCTGGTTTTGTGGTTTAACCCTGCCAAAACAAACCTGCTGTCTGGCTGTACCCGAGTCTCCCCTGCTCTGAGGCAGGCTGTGCTATATCTAGTTGGTGTCTAACAGGTATTTCTCTAACCTGTTCTTGCAAGACTTGGGTGGTGGAGACTCTCATCTTGTATCCTGTCCCAGCCTTTCATTGTGCCTGCGGTCGGGAAGTGATCATAACATCAAATTCCCCGCTGCAACTTAGGCCTCATACGTTGTGTGTTTCTGCAGTAGCCAAGGAGGGGAAGTAATGTCTATCCAACCTTTTACCTGTTGAATGGCTTATCGTGTGCCACGTTTGATGTTAATCACAGCGGAAGCTTTGTGGAGAAGAATGGGGATCACTGAACTTCCATTTTGGAGTCCTTGAAGCTTGAATTCTGGGAGGTTGAGGCATTCCCCTAAAGACTTTCAGAGCAGGAACCTCCCTCCTTTATTGTGGTCAAAAATCACTACTCATTTCCAAGTGGGTTTCATGTGTCATCCCAAATAACCCAGACTGAGTTTTCTGCAGGTGTTGAGACAAAACATTGAAGTTTGTGTGCTTTGAAATTTTGGGGAAGTTGAGACTTCTTGCCTGAATTTGGGGAAAAGGATAGTCTTTGCCATCGCAGAAGTTGTCCGAGGATAGGAGAGGAGTTTCTGCAGCACCCTGCTGTTCTCCTGAGACAATATTGGAGCACCAGTACCTTCTTCGTGTCCAGCAGGACTTGGTGTTCCCCCTTCAGTAACCGATTGATGGTAAGTGGGTGGCATAGCGGTTAGAGAGAGCACCTCACTGCTCCTTTTCCAGTGGAAGAAATTCTCCAGGGCTATGAGATCCTTGGAGAAGAGCGGGAGATGCTGCCTTGGAAATATCCCTAACGCTCAGGAGCTTGAGGAACAGAAACCTGCAGCATCCTCAGCTGCCTGTGAGAGCGGGCTGGTCCCCCAGCACCACCTCCCTCGTGCTCTTAAAGCATCTCTGCTCAAGAGAGGAGAGTAATATGGTCCCCTCCTTACAGGCAGTGCGTCTTTAAGGAGGTGATTAAGATTGTGTTTTGCATACACTGAACATCCGTGTTATCTCTGATAACATGTTATCTCTGATAATCGTGATTCCGTCTCTGTTCAGTATGTAGTTTATATGTAACTGGATGGCTTCCTTCTTTTCTGTAGTAAATGCCTTGCTAGTAGCTGCTATTCGTGTTTAACGACGGAATTGACAAAGAATGTAACGTTTAGTATCCATATATGTATATACGCACACTGATGTAATCTACATGAATGTGTATTGAGATATATATGGGTACATATACACATGTGAAAAATAGAAAGTAAATTTATGCCAATCAAGAAGGGAACAATTTCACAGCACATGGTCAAGACATTCCTTGCCTGGTTAATTTTTTCGTCCCTTTGCACACGGTGAAACCAGTGCAAAGAATTACAGTTCCTTTGGTGGCTTTTGGCTTGGACTCCTTCCTGCTGTGGTGGGATATCTTCCACCTTCCCATAATGCTAATGTTGCAGAGTAACGTAGCAAAACGTTGGAGATTTTCCAAGGCAAGACATTTTGGAAGGACGTATCTGACATAATTCCTGCTTTATACTCTAATGGATCGCACTCAGGGCTGGCGTGCCTCGGTGACTGTTGACTTTCCTCATTGTATTTCTGAATGATACTTCAAAAAGCATCCGGTGGTTCTGGTTTGGTCCCTTACGAGATAACCTCTTTGCATCTAGGAGTCTACAGTCAAATCTGACGCCCCCAAAATATCTGTAATGCTATGGCAGTAGTAGGAATTGAGGTTTTCCACCTCTTCTTTTTTTTCTGCGTAGGACTTCTCTGCGAGTGATGGTACCCTTGGGGATGGAAGTAGCAAAATCAGCCTTTTGGAAAGGGCCCCCAAACAGGTTTGTTACCTGTGTGTTAATCAAAAAGTTGGCATCGTCTTGTTCAGGAAGCCAACTGTGTTTAAACTAAAAATAGAGGGCCAAGCCCATTCCGCATTGTTTGCCAAACATACCAACGTGGCACAAGCACAAACTCTTTGTTCTGCAGACGAGTAGCCGTGATGGTACAGCTCTATGGGGAGGTGCGTTTGTTGAAGACCAAAAGGATGCTGAGGAAAAAGACGACTGTCCACAGGACATCGCTTTGCGGTGGGAGAAGGGTACTGATGGCAGTAGAGGTTTCCACGTGTTTCAAAAGGGCTCTAAGCATATGTGGGACAGCGTTGAGTGGGGATTTCTGCTTGCGCTTCCTCCGAAGAGTCTTCTTTCCTTAGTAGAAAACTCCTTGTTCTGCATAATTGGCTTTAATTTTATACTCTTCTGCAAATTGGAGAAGAAAATTCTCAGGAGCAGCAAGGCCTTTAACTAGATAAGGAGTGGTTTTTCAGAAGCTGAAACAAATCGTAATTGTTTAGGAAGTGATAGTACTGCTTATGTAAAATGGTGCCCTGTCAGCTTATTTTTACACACGGTGTTTTATGTTTAGCTGGACAGATGTTTGTTATGGTTTACTTTTTGCTGTTAACCAGATGCAAGATTGCTTATTTTCTTACGGGATTGTTTTGAAGAATGTCCCTTTTTAAAATGTTGTTAATGGGGAAGGAAATCTATCAACCTGATATAATAGGTATGTTAACCATTAGATAAGAGGAGGAAGAATATCTTATTTTATTTGGAAATACAATACAGTCAAGGCACAAGAATTTGGACAGGGAACAAAAGTAACAAACACAAAATGCACTGTAAATAAAAGACAAGGACCAGTAGCAGTGGGTGGAATTTGGCCCCTATTGAAGTCGGTGGGAGCTTTGCCATCACCTTCAGTGGGACAGGATTTCACCCGAGGACGTGGCCCCTGCCCCAGGGCCCACCCTGCTGGGTTATCTGGGTGCGTCATTGCTTCCCGCCGCTCTCAAAGCCCTCGGCTCCTGCCGAAACACGAAGGTGCCCAAAGCCTTGGGGTGAAGCCATTTCCCACCCAGGGTCGGAGCGGCCAGGGCTTGCGACTCCCTGCTTCTCATCGGAGAAACCAGAGCTAAAGCAGGGGTGAGAGCTAGGTGCATGCAGAACAAAGTTTCCTCAACTTAAAGGTAGTTATGTACTGTCTTGTAACGTTTCTGGAATAATTTATATTGGTTTATGTGATTGGGACTGCGTTATGCTGCAGGAATACTGACCGTACGTTCAAAAAAAAGGCTCATCGTTTCAAGTATGGTTGGGAGTGGGAGTGAGAGGAACCAGCCCAGAACACATTTCCTCACTTCAAAGGCAAGAACGGCTGTTTCAGAAAGCGAGATCACAGCCGGATCCAACTTCTAAGGAGGGAAAAATCATAATCTCCACCAAAATCACCCTTTGATACAATTGCAAAGATAACAAACGATATCAGAGGAAAGGTTTCGGGCAGAGGTGTAATGGCCCCTGTACTACTGCATCCTGCTAAACCAAAAGATTGTTCTCCTGAAAAAAATCCCAGTTGTCTTTATTGAAGGTCTCTTTGCCAAGATAGAGTGAATATAATTGAAAGTGAAAGGTTGATTTGGTACCTGCTGTTTCAAAAGCAACAAAACCATGTAAGAGATGCTTAGGATGGTGATCAGGCTGTGAGATGAAGGACAGTGCTGCGTGCGAGGGATGCAGAACACGGCTGCGGCGTGGGTACCGTGCCCTGCACCCAGCTCCCCGTCTGTTATCTGCGGGTCGTAGGAGGTATTTTATTCACAGCAGACGCTCTCAGACTTTTTGATGCTTTTTGGGGAGGGTGAAGTTGATTTCTTAATCTTGAGATCAGCCAGAAGAGCACTGTCTGCTGGCATTAAGCTGATTGCAGGATGTTGGCCTTAATTTCCAGGTCTGTCAGAATGAAATAGCCCCTCTTCTAAACAAATTATCCGTAAAAAGCGGTTCTGCTTTATTCTTGATAGCTGTAGTACAGCTGTGAACACCTGTAGATAGGCCTGAGGGAGCTTCAAAATGAAATCGTTTTGAAATATGCTTCTTGTGGGATACTCTTGAGTGATATATAAGCTTTAAATGATTCACTAGATTTATTTTTTTTTTTTTTTAAGTGAAGAAATCCTATGTCTCCCTGCCTCCAAAAACCTTGCCAAGTTCATGCCCTGATCCTCCATCCCTGCAGTGAGGACGTGTTTATTTCCTGGGGACCTTTCCCCTCCCCAGCCCTGTTCTTGCCGAAGAAGTGATTTGTCGTGACGTGTGTGGCAAGGGAGGGCACTGGGTACCAGATACGCCTTCATTTTCCTCGCAGAGATAAAACTCCCCTTGGTTTGGAACCACAGTCATGTTTGTTTTGCAAGACACCAGATTTAGTTAAATTTGAGTTAAATGGCTAGGTAGGAAATAAAAGGTCTGCCGTTATTGTTAGGTAGTATGTTTTTGATGCAGGGGCCTTGAGGCAAATGCTGCAAGGGGCTCAGCATCCCCATCTCCTCGGGTGTCGGTGGTGGGTGGAAGGAGGAGGGAGAGCGGCTCTCACCTGCGAGGAACCTTGGTCCACCTCCGTCTGGAGGCATTTCCTAGGCAAAAATAACATCAGGCTGCACTTTTGTTTTGTTCGCCACAGGGCACGTCCTCCTTGGAGCTTTGTCTGGGGTATGGGGACCGTAGGTCACTTACACACAGCAGACAAGCGTATCATTAGGGCCATCTAGCTCTTAGGGTGGTGGGCATCGTAGAGACCCACGTGTCGATGAGTGAGTGCACATCGCAGACCTTTTCCTTCTGCACATTACGTGGTCCAACTCTGCAAGATGACCCGTTTTCCATGTAAGAAATGTTCAGCGCCTTGTAGGATGAAACTCAGTATGCTTGGCAAGGTTGATGTCAACTCAGAGGTGCAAACCCTGAGGAACACAAACTAACATGTAAGTCACTGGGGTTTGGGGAGGCCTGGATCTGTAGCGTCCCTGACGGTGAAATGTCTCTGGAAGATCTCCTCTGAGCTTCTCCGATGTTCCCCTATGGTTGGTCCTGCTCTGTGCAAAGGGCAGGTGAGCCCTGCCCAGCTGTGCTGCATCTCTGCAGAGCTCCCTGGCGCAGACCTCAGCTTCTCACTCAGCTGGGCCATTTCTCTACCTCCTTTCCATTTTCTGTCTTTATTAATAGCCTCAGCTGGGACTTCCCTGTATTCTTCTGAGTTGCTTCTGACTCCTCTGTTCAGGCCATTGAATGTCTAAACCTTGCCATAAATATTGACTTAGGAAGAAGTAAACTGTTTTTTACCAGTCCTTTGGCATTTCTGTACTGCAGAATAAACCCATGTTTGTCCTGAAATCAAATCAAACTGGTCTTGACTTTCACACTAGGTTTGGAAAATAAATCCGTTAAGACATCTCCTGTGGGTATCTTGCTCATAGTTGGCTGCAGTTTATGGCAGGGATTTCTTTGGGTTTTTTTGGAGGGCTTTTTTATATCTTTTGTAGCATTTTTATTCTTGATGCACAGCACTGGGATCCTCCCCATTTCCTGAAGCTCCAGACTGCTTGTAAACCACCAACCCCTCCGGCAGGGTCGACGAGTTAGCCCCATCGCTGTGGTCTTCATAGGATGCAGGCATCAGTGGGACCTCTGCATCACTCTGGTGTAAGTTAAGCAAAGCCTAGGACTTGTGTTGTCCTAAAAAGCAATGAAGTTCATAGAGGATGCTCCAGTGCAGTGCTCTTCTTGTCACTTTATCCCAGTTTAAAATTCAGGACCGCCCTGTCCCTGCTGTGGGGAGGTGGGCAGGTTGAAAGCAATCCTGGCTGAAATGGGTTTGGGTAAGGTTCGAGTGGGAAGGAGACTGCGTGAGCAAACTGACATATGAATGCACTTAGGTAAAGAGGTCTGACTTCCTACTGAAGGGGAAAGGTAGTTTTCCCTCTCTGTGTTTGTTGGAAATTCCCATGGCTCATCAAACGAGATTTTTGTAAGATTGGCCTGAAACCTGCCTTTATCCATTAGTCTAAAACCCTGTCTCTGGGGAGCGTGTTTGAGAGCTGTTGGTGGAGGAGACAGCTCCTGACACAGTGGGACTTGTAAATCCTCAGCCTTGTTCCTGTGGTTGTAATTACTTTCTCATAGTAGGGGAGTTAGCAGAAGGCCGATAGAAAGGGATTTAAGCCAGGGCTTATGACTAGTGTCTTGGAAAAGTGAAGAGGATTTTTGGTTTTGTAGTTGATGCTGTGCCGATAAAATTGAAGCATTGGATTTAATAGCTGTCTCAATTAATTAAGTTTCTTAGCATGTATTTTCCTACCTTTTACACTGGCTTTTAGCCGGAGCTGGTGAAGTACCGATCTCGCTTTACCATACTGTAAACTGCATTTAGCAATATTTTTGCCTATACATTATTCTCAGCATACTCTTGATGTTAGTGTGCAATGTATACTGCTGTGCCATTATTGGTATACAAAGCACTATTCATTGGAAAGTGAATGCCTCAGTCCAATGTTACATCTAAATAAAAGAACCTTTCTCCTTTTGCATAATTAGTGAAGAAACATTTCAAAGCCTTGCTGCTGAAGCCGAGCTTCATGGTGCAGTGTGGATATCAGGCTGGGGCTTCTTGGAGCTACAGGATGCAGTCTGAGATGGAAGATGACGTTCATCCTCGTAGGCTGTGTCCACAAGTAACACAACCTGTAGGTTTGCAGAGCAAAGAAGTTGCTGCTGAGAAACCGATGTTTACACAACACATCTTACAGGGGAGGTTATCCCGGAGTAGCTGAGCACCCGTCCGGTGTTGGGATGTGATATGCATGTCCCTGCAGCATCCTCAGGTTTAGGTTCATCCCAGTAGTGTCAGGTTTGTGCCCTCCGTGAGCTCTCTGCAGTGTGAACCAAAGCATGGTAAATGGGGCAGCGGGGACGTTCAGTTTGAAGTACTCTGATGCTGAGAACGGAAATGCTCGTGGGCATTCGATAGTTGAATGCAGGTCTTGTAGCAGGGATTTTGGTGCCTGGAGCCAAATCTGTTTGTAAAAGCATGGTGGGTTGTTGTCAGTGCTGGCTCCGTTCCTCTGGCTTAGGTTGCCTGTCATCTTTGGTTGGAGTGTGGCTCTGCAGGGATGTTCAAAGCTTCTTGTCGCAGATGTTGGACTTCTTCTACTGAAGGCCCATTCAAGGTGAAGAGCATGCCTTGTTACAGCTCCCCCAACACTGCTTTATTTTAGTACGTGTTTTTCTGTGTATGTGAATTAGGAGTAATCCAGCAGGTCCTACAGAAACATCCTAGCCTTGGAGAGCATCATATTATCCAACTGCCAAATTCTGAATGAGGACGATGATGCTGGGGTGAAGGTGGGATGGCAGAGTGAGGGCTGAGGAAAATGGCTACAGCTGGTGGGAGGAACACTCAGAAGAACCAGGGCATGAAAACGGCGGTGAACCAGCAAAATAAAACCTCTGTCAAAGTAGGAGGTGATGCCCATTGACTGGAGAAGAGTGAAGGAGTAAAGGACTTTACCTATGAGAGCCTGGCAGGTTCATCTGACAGTTTTGTTTGATAAGAGGCACTGGGAAGATGAGGGATTGGGTTTTTTTGTTGTTGTTTTTTTTTTTTTTTCCACTTTTAAGGTTAAAGGGAAGAATGATAGCTCTCCTCTGTCTTGACTTGACTAAAGGTTTTGATGCGGTGCCACACAAGAAGTTGTTGAAGAAGAGGAGGAGTAGTAGGAAACTGGCACGGTGCAAAAGGGACTTTTTAGTGAGAATTCAGGGACTGGGAGAGGCAAACAGGCACTGGTAGAGGAGATACCCACCCAGGAGTTCTTAGTGGTTGCTCTTGGGATGCTCTTGTTGATCCTTCTGATGATTCTTCTTGATGCAACAAGTAGAAGGGTGTTATTGGGATATCCTGCTGCTCACAGGGTGGTTCGGAGGTGAACAGTTGCAGAGAGGGCAATGGACTGCCCATGTCTTTGGGGCTTGGATCGCTTACCTTTGGCAAATGAAGGCTGAGAGGTTATGACTGATCTCTGAAGGTACCCTGGGGTAACCACCCGAGTGGGGAAAGGCCATTCTTGATACAAGAGCCTGTGAGTAAACGCTGCCTACTAAAGCATTTCGGCTAGGAGTAGAGGAGCATTGGTGGAGCTTTCCAACAGTGGAGATAAGGCACTTAGAAATTTTTAAGGGAAGGCCTGATATTGCGCCATGGTTGCTGTGACAACTGGGGCTACACTTGACAGTGTAAAAAAGCAAGAAATACCTTCTAATGCTGCGCACCTGGATTCGGGTGATGCTGTGAGGAGGACCTCTCCAGCCGCTCTCTAAAGGCAAGGACAATTTTGAAGCAATGTACTTAATTTTTTTTCAGAAAGAGTAAGGCAAAACTTCTGTACCCGGGCTGTGTCCAAGGACATAAATCCTGAAGGGACAGACTCCCTAACGGTTCCACGGATGTCCCCGAGGAGCTGACCCCACTGGTTTGGGGTCAAACTGCTGGTTTGACCCACTGTAGCTTTTAATAAGTGCTGTTGCTGCCCGTGTTAGGTGGACGCCTATGCAGATGGTCGAATTTGCAGGCTTGATGAGTTGCATAGCAAAACCTACATGGTGTAGCACTGCAAAATACGTGTCTCTCATTGGAAGAGAAACTCCAGAAGGATTTCTTCTTCTGGAAAAGAAGGAAGCTCAGGAAAAGTGCTCTGAAATCTGCTTTGCGGTTTTGGCTTGCCCACTCGTCTGTGGGGGGGGGGGGGGG
>NW_009618278.1:15341-28410 GCF_000690535.1 Cariama cristata | reverse complement strand
TCCTGGGATCGTGCAGGCTTTGCAGCGTAAGCAGAAAATGCTTTGGTTTTGTCTGTTTTAATTCCCTGTGCTAAGCCTAGGTAAAATGCCAAAGGAGACATTTTGCTGTGTAAAAAGGTGGAAAGCGGGAAGATGGATTTATTGAAGTGCAGCGGGGCTGCAGCAGCGTACCTGCGCGGTGATGCTGTTTTGGTGGGTATCCTGGTCCAGGTAATGATGGCAGCATCTTTTCTTGCAGGCCCAAACACGAAGATGGAGTGTCAGAAAATGATCAATTTTGGAAACCAGCTTCTTCGCCGGAAAAATGTGGACTGCACTCGAGAAGACAGTCGGCTGTCGCGATGCCTCAACACATTTGACTTAGTGGCTCTGGGCGTAGGCAGCACTTTGGGTGCAGGTGTCTATGTACTGGCTGGAGCCGTGGCACGGGAAAACGCGGGACCTGCCATCGTTATCTCCTTCTTGATTGCCGCCTTGGCTTCCGTGCTGGCCGGACTCTGCTACGGAGAATTTGGTGCTCGAGTTCCTAAGACAGGATCAGCTTATCTCTACAGCTACGTGACCGTGGGCGAGCTGTGGGCCTTCATCACAGGGTGGAATTTAATCCTCTCCTACGTTATCGGTAAGTATGGTGGGTGTGCTGCGAGACCCTAGCTTTAGTCCAGGATGGCAGCCTAGTTTATAAGATCAGCCTTGTTTGCACACCTGCTTTACTGTTGCAAAATAGACGCCGCGCTCTTGCATTTACTGAGGATTTCAGGACTCGTGTGCGGGGTGCATTGATGGTTCCTGTTGGTCGGCGAGGTGAGTGGTGTGCTGCGGGCTGAGGGTTTGTCCTGAAGTCGATTTATTGCTGCTGGAACTTCCTCTGAATTTCCACGTCATCCCTTTGGCATCCCCTGGCTGCTGCATCCTTGCCGGGGAGCAAAAGCGTGTCCCCTCTGCCGAGAAAGAAGCCTCTGACGGAAGGATGCTTTTACACAGCAGCGTCTGTACTCCTGGCTGATCAAGGATTAATTCCTTGTCCCTTTGAGACCTGTTTAAAGTGTCCGGAGATCAGAGTTTTGTCTCGTGAATGGCTGCAGGATTAAGCTTAGGGTGATCTGCAGGTTCACAGTCTCCGAAACGTCCAAACCAAATCCCTTCTAAGCCCTTGACTCCCACTAGGAGAGGCCTTGGATCAAGCTCAGAGCATGCAGCGTACAACTCAGCCAATACATTAAAACTAAACCACACTTTGCTAATTAAGGATTCGTGTCTTTTCAGGCACGTTCTGGGCACGCTGCTTGTCATCATGCCTGTAATTAAAGCTGCAACCAGCTTACTAGTTGAGAGTGAAGACTTACTAGTTAAAATGAAAACCAATGTTATGCTAAATTATTAAAGGGAGGTTTTTTTTAAAAAATCTGCATTTTATGGGATGTGTAAGTGTTACCTTGGAGATTAGTTCCCATGGTGCTGGGGAAGGTAAGATCATATCAGGAACAATACAGTGACGTAGCGGCTGCTTGTCTGAGATCGTGCTGGCTCTGCTCTGTGTGCTACCTGAAACCTTTTCTTCCTCCTCCTCCTCCTCCTTTTTTTTTTTTTTTTAATAAGAAATGAGAGGATGAAAAGCCAGAGTCAATTAAACTCATCTCCTTAGGAAATCTGAGCCCTGCGGTTCTTTTATGAATCAGGTTCGCTGCAAGGAGGGGATAAAAATAGTTTTTAAAAAAAGTAAGCATATAATTTCCTTCAGCCTTCTAAAATGGACTCTACTGAGGCTACACATAGAAAAATTGAACAGGCTTCTTGGTGATTTATCTTCTGTTCCAGAAAGGTAATGATAAATTGTCTCCTCCATGCTCCTTGTCTAGTTATGTGGCCCTTCCTGCCATGATACTGGACCACCAAAATGACTGACATAGCCGTGGATGCTGCCCCAAAACCTGATTCTGCAAATGCACAATGAAAAGATTTACATACTGAGCATTACATTCCCAGGATCTGGGCTGAGGCTGGTATTTCTGAGATAATTTTTTTTTTTTTCCATAATGGCTTTTGAACCACTGCCTCAGTTTTTGTTTCAGAGTTGACTGCTCAGTGTATAATCACAAGGCAGAAAATTCAGTAAAAAATAAGTAGGTATTATCCATGAATGTGTTCAAACACAACTTTGTTACATTTAATTCAGTCCTGTGACAAAAATGCATGTTTGCAACTGGCGTCCTCCTAACTTGGGAGGAAGGGTGGCTAAGCAGGAAAGACAACTGGGGGAGGTTGTGAGTTATAGCAGGTCTCTCTTCTTTATCTTACCCAGCCTTTCTCCCTCTGCTAATTGCCCCTCTTGTGAGCAAGGACAACTCCCAACAGCTTCGAGGGTGTGGAGGAGAAAGATATGTTGGCAGGCACACGCTGCAGTTGAAAGCCAGGGGTTGAGAGGGGCAAAAAGCCAATTTTTTTCTCAGTCGTGCTGCAGAAAATGCCCAGCAGAGCCAACGAAACCAGGCGGGGTGGTGGGAGGTTGCATCTCTAAAGGACTTGGCCAGCTTGGTGTTTTCACGCTGAGGTTCTCAGACATCTGTTCAGAAAGGATTGTGGGGGTGGAAGAAGAAATCCTGGGGTTCTGGGATGGGTGGCTGGTAGCTTGTAGTTAATTGAAGTGACTTGGCTTGAGGGAAGACTGGTGTGGGGTCTTGGAGGTGGGTGATGAGTAAAACTGGGTGTGCAATTCCTCAGTCATGGTCTAGATAGAAGGAAAAAGGTGTCCAGGACTTCTTGGTGTGAACTTTCTTCTGGGATGATGTGGATTTGGGGAACTATGCCAGATTGTGGGAAGCATTTCAGGAACTGGAAGCTGGTGGGAGCTGGTGATACGATGAGTAGCAGCATCCCTGGTGAGTAGCTGCCGCTGGGGTTTCCTCCTAGTCCATCCCCGTTCCTGCTGCGAGCCCTGCACCTGAGCTCAGTGGCTCTCCTGGGAGACCTGGGCTGCGGGCAGGAACCAGCTCGATCTGGCAAGGTTATGTTGACCCAAAACTAGTAAATCCTCCTGGGTACAAGCCGAATGTCTTTTCACCATGCTCTCTAGCACCAGTTAAGATATTATCCAGGTATCTGCGATGTTGGAAGAATGTCAGATCCTCCCCCAGCTCCCTCAAGGCTGTTGGTTACAGCAAGTTTGGGATAAACGGCTGGTAGTTACGTGGAACTGGCAGCCGAGCAACTGGCGTCTAGTATAACATATGCCGGAGCTGGTTGTTCCTGTTCTAGAACATGAAATATTAGAGCCAGGACAAAAAAAAAATAGCACTAAAGAAACAGTCTCTTCCCTCCAATCATGCCAAAGTCAAGTTGAAAAATTGTAACGTGGTATACAATAACTTTGGGAGTTTTTCAAGATTAAATTGGCAACGCTGTTGTCCCACCTCTTTAAAAGCGTTCACAGTGTGCACTTTGCTGTCTTGAACAGAAGAATCTCCAAACAGGTCTGTTCTGCAGCTTATTTTTAGACTGTTGCAAAGCTGGATTGGGGTGGTGAGTGTTCCCAGCCTTGCTGCAGAGGATTTAGCTGTAGGTGAGCACGGACATTGTGTGACACGATTGCAGGTGCCGGAGTCGGGATGTGAACGCCCGCCCACCGGTGAGTGTGTCAGGACAAAGTGTTCCAGGTAGAAGGGGGCTCCTGACGGCATCCTCTGAGGAACTGCTCTGCAAACCAAAACCAAACCAACCTCTTTTTTTAACTAGGTAATGACGTACAGTAGTAATTATATCATGCAATTAGATGCTGTTATATATAGCGTACTGTACAAGACATCGGGAGTATAACGATAGCCACTTTAACATAGGAGAGGGAGAAGTTGGCTGGTACCCAAACCTACTTATTTTACACAATGCTGTCGCTGTCTGGTGGTAGCTCTTCGTTGTTACTATTTCAGTTCTCTGAAATGACTCTTCTGGCCCAGACAAGGTCCCAGACGTGGTCATCCTGAGACCTCAGGTTCAATCCTCACCCTGGCAAGCTGGTTCGGTGATCTCGGGAACCACAGCAAAAAGCAGTCCCGGAGGGGCAAGTGTAAGCATTTGCTGCAGGCAGGAGTCGTGCTGCTTGCTGGAATCATCACCAGCATCCTGCAATAGGTTGCCTTATGCTCAGACAACCTGTAAATTATATCCAAGTCCTTATCCCACTCAGATGCTGTAGCACTGGAGGTTAGAGCAGACCTGCATGTCGCTGGAGGGCAGAGCTGGGCGAGTGTTGTGGTCCAGGCTCTGGGGGTCCAGCATCGTGCTGCCGCTCTGGGGGTCCAGCGTCGTGCTGCCGCAGGCCAGCGGGCTTCTGTAAGGTCCCTCTGCCTGGGCTGCTGTCACCCAGCCGGGGCTGCCAGCGACTTCTGTCAGCGTGACACTCAGACATCTCTACTAGCAGAAATTACCAGGTTTGGGAGATATTCAGACTGCTGAGGGTGCAAGAAAAAGGTTGGTCTAGGCAGTACCTAATGCAAACTTGAGGTTTACCAAGAAGCCAAACTATTTCTATTATCTTATTAGCTAATCCTAAGAAATTAGGATTTCTTTTATCTTACTAGCTGAGCGTGAGTCTGATACTAGCCGCCTGTGTGTGTTACCATCAAAGCCGATGCCAGGCATGAATACAGGCTGTGGGCTGGATCTGCAGAGGAAAGGCTCGGGGCATCCAGCACCTAGGAAGGTCATGCAGGGTTGCTTTGAGGCCCTCCATGGCAAAAAGCCTTGCAAGGTGCCCCGGGTTTGGAACATTTGGCAGCCACAAAGGGTGATTTGTGTCCTGTTTGTCCTCTGGCAGGAACCTCTAGCGTGGCCAGAGCCTGGAGCGCGACGTTTGATGAAATCATAGGCCAGCACATTGAAAAATTTTGTAAAAAATACATGACAATGGATGCTCCCGGAGTGCTAGCAAAATACCCAGACGTCTTCGCCGTGGTGATAATCATCATCCTAACAGGTAAAACCTTGGAGGGGTTTGTGAGGCTCGGACCTCCTTCTTCTGTAATTTCATTGTTTACTTTTGGAATAGGCACAAAGTCCTGATTTATTTTGGACAACGTATTAAAGACTCTTTCTTTGCTACAAGTGTTGGATTGACCTATATAGTTGCTGTGAAGTTAGCACGGGGCAATAGCCTGTTTACAAGGTTTTTAGTTAGAGGGGAGCATTTTCGATATTTTTCAAGCCACTTTTGAAACCTTCAATCAGATTTTATATAAGGAAGAAAAGAAAAGATGACTTGTTATCCCCAATCAGGTATGGAAGTTTAATCCTTCCCTCCACAAATCCTGTTGTACAAGAATTTCATTTTGTTACTCTATCAACCTTATTCCTCCTTTGATAATCTGCCAGTTTTCAGTGCCTTGCACCAGGAAAGTGAGGAAAAAAAAATCTGGGACTCTGTAACAACCTAGTGTATTACTGTTTTGGTTTTTTTTAATATATATGGGCTTCAGTTTGCAGCAGTAAATGCAAGACTCCAGAGAAATAAATGTTTGATAAACAGTCAGGTCCTGTTTTTTTTCTAAAAATGTGTCAATGCTTTGAACAGAATTTGGCAAAGTTTTGAAAATCCGTAAAAATAAAATCCTTCTGAACTTTTATTTCTATTCCAACTGGCTTTTGCAAAGCATTGCCACATTTAGGCAAATTTAAGAAACGACGCTTCTCATGTACCTCTCTGTGGTTTCCAGAACGCAGAAGCTGCAGTGTCAGCCCAGCAAGGTTATCCCGACATTTCCCACCCTGATCAGGATGGCCGTCTCACAGCCTGAGCCGTGCTCACGGGGACAGGCTTCGTAAGCAAGGGATGCTTTGGCACCTGGCTTGGTATTTGGATCTAGGACTCTATCGAGAAGTGCTGAAGTCAGTAGCAGCCCTCTGTTTTCAGGACTACATCTGAATGGGAGAGAAGATTTTTCTCTTTGTTCGTTTGCACGTAATAGCAATTGCTCCGGTTTCAAATTAGAATCCGGTCTTTCACCTCAGATACAATTTACAAAATTTAGGACTCCTCACTTTAGCACTAGCGAGGCATAAAATGATGCAGATTACCAATGGCTTTAGTCCCCTGCATGGAGCAAATTCCCTGGATTTTAATAAAATATGCAAACCATTATTTTCTACAAAAAGCTGCTGAATGAGCAGCTTTAGTCCCAAATGTAAGCACTTCAAGTTTATTTTTGCTTGCAGTGTCTTGAGCTTCAGATTTCTACAAGGTACCTTACAGTTTTTCCTGGGCAGGTACGCAGTTTTATCAAACATTTCCCTGAGGTGACTGTCTCAGCTTATTTCCTATTTTAAAAGAAGGCAAGGTGAGTGCACAGGATGCTCCCCTCTCCTTGAAGTGCTTAGGAGAAGCAGTAAGGACACCCTGTTGTGCTCCTTTTCTTCCTCAGGCCCGTGTGAGGTTTTTTAACCTTCTCCCTCAGCCCCCTTCTTAGATTTGGATTAACGGTTTGGCTTCTTGAAAATCAGGCACCTGAAGAGCAAACACAGGTTACCGGAGCTTGTCGTTCTGAGGAGCTGAGCTATGCCTCGGTGAGACGCTGGTTGTCAAAGCCTGTAAATGTGCTCTTCTTCAGATAGATGCACTTAAGACCACAGGCTGAACTCCTGCTCTTGCTGAACTCACTGGCAAAGCTCTCGCTGATTTAAATGGGAGCAGGATTCCCAAGATGCCCCTTTCTCTGTCTTCAGCACTAGAAGTAGCTGTCATTCTGGATTCGGTCCCTGCTCATATTTGCTGCTGCTTCTAAGGAAAGCTGAGTGTTGTTCGTAACTTCTACATGTGACCAAGACCTCTAAGACAGTGTTCCTTCATGAAGAACCACCTGGGGTGCTTTCTGTAGGTCTCTGGGTGGTGTTTGAGGCTGTGTCTAGGTGACACAGCATAGCACTATGAGGTGACCCAGAGCTGGCGTTGAAAGCACTGGTAGCAGTTCAGCTCTGCTAGCAAAGCACTTTACCAGGGACATGTGCCAAATGGGCATGCTGGGTGGGAAGGGGGATCACATCCTGCAGTAGTAATGTCCGTCCTGGAATCCTCCTCCTCCCTCTAGGTGAGTTAATCCTGACCTACCTGAGCTACTTGGCTTTGTGGAGAGAAGAGGGTGTGCTAAGTTGGGCAGAGCACAGCATGAACAGAGCTGGGCAACCTCTGCAAGTCCCCAGTGCCTGCTGCTGGTGGCGAAATACCTGACCACCTATCTGCCGTTTTCTCCCCAGGGCTTTTAATTTTTGGTGTGAAGGAATCTGCCCTGGTGAACAAAGTGTTCACCTGCATCAACATCCTCGTCCTCGGCTTCGTCATGGTCTCTGGCTTCGTGAAAGGGTCTGTTAAAAACTGGCAGCTGACTGAAGAGGACCTTTACAACATCAGCTACAGCACTTACAGAGACAAGTAGGTTGGATCTTTTCTTCTCAGCTCTGAAATTGATGCATTTTCAATGGCAAGTTTATAGGGGGGGGTTGAGGAGTGATTTAGAAAACCAGTGGATAGGATGGCTCCCTACTTTGCCAAACAACTTGGAGGCAAAGCTGGTTTTGGCAGGCGTTTGCTGAAAGCAGGCTGTGCTGATGGGCCAAAACTGATGGGAGGTGGGCTGTGTCAATGTGGGCCCTGCTGCAGAACTGACCATTTCCAGCCTCGTGACCAATACGGCATCCAAATTTGAGAGAAAAGAGCTTTTTAGACAACCTTCTACTCAAGGCTACACCAGGCTGGCTCTGGTGCCTGTATGAAACCATGACCAAGTATAGCTCTGTGGTTTCTTTGAACGCTTGGGCAGTATCCTCCAGACACCGTTGTACCTTTTGGAGACCTTGTCCGAAACATCTCCGGAAAATGAAGGCAAGTTGCAGATTATTTTAATGCATTGCAGCAAGCATATCATGATTCCATTCTTAATGACATTTTGCTACTTGGCCAAAATCCTGTCTTCCTATACAAGATCAAAATTAAAGAGTTTGCAAGGGTTGCCAGTGATCCAAGGCTGTTCTTTTTTGCTTCAGACTGTACGACATGGAATGAGGGCCTTTAAATATTTCCACGTACATCAATTCAGTCCTCACTTGCTGTCTAAACCCTTTATGCTGGCCTGCAAGGAAGCGCAATTTGGGAAAAACTGGAGAGATTCATAAATGTTGCATGGGTCAAGTTTGGCTTGTGTACAAGCTGCTTATTGGGCCTTTCTGCAAAATTCAGCCTGCTGCAAACAAATTGCTTCTATAGGAGAGGTCCCCTCTCCTTCCCTACTGCTGTTCCCATGCAAGGAGCAATTAGTGCAAGAGCTTCAAAGTGTAATTGTAGCTCTTTGACCCCTAGCACTTAATATTTTTGTAAAATCTGTCTGGGGTTTACTTTACTTTATCATTATTTCCAGAATAATCCACATTGGGTTGTGCTATTTCTGCAAATAACAGGCCAGTTTTCATCTAAGTCTCAACAGAGCTTCTACGAAAGAGTTCAGATGCTTACACCTGATAAGACTTGCAGATTTGGGATTTACTTTAATTTAATTGCCTTAATTCACCTTTACAAAGGCTTTTCCCTGAAAAAGTGACCCAAGTCACTTGAACTGAAGGGTATGTTATACATGACTCAACACAGGCGCATGGGTTTGGTGTCCTGATCCAGTATGTGTCTGTCTGTTGACTTTAATGAACTCTGGATGAGGCTCAGCAAAGCATCTGGTGCATGGGGGATGCAGGCTCCTCTCTTCCCTCAGGGTCACCAGCGTGGTTTGGGTATGAGCTTGGCACAAGGAATTTTGAAGTTGAGAATAGAGGATTAGGCGAATTTTAGACCCTGCATTGCTCTCTGATGTCTATTCACCTATACTTTATCTGAGTCCGTCGTAGGTGAAAAGTGGATGGTTTCATGTTTCTCAGTCTTCAGCTTTCAGAATTGCATGTTGTGCTTTTTCAAAAGCTTATGTGTAAATGAATATGTGTACCTACACACATGCAGTAGTATTAGGAGAGGAATTTTAATATTCATGCTATTTTCTCCCTGTCTTAGCCAAGACATTTTTGTCTGCCCCAAAAACCAGGTGGTGGGAACAAAGCATGAACCATTTTTATTCCGTGCATTCCCCAGGCTGTTGCAGGCCAGTCCAAAGCTCAGCAGTGGGTAGGGCTTAGCATTTTGCCTGGTATTTGTGTGCTAGCCTGTGAAAGAGATAAAGTGTGTTCCTTCGAACTCCATCTTTGGGTTTTGCTATGAGCTATATGAATAGTTTTGTTACTCCCACCTAGTCAGGATGACTTCTAACCCAATGCCATCCCTTTTAGTCAAACACAGGAAGAAAAGCTCTATGGTGTTGGAGGGTTTATGCCCTACGGATGGAAAGGGGTGCTCTCAGGGGCAGCCACGTGTTTCTATGCTTTCGTGGGATTTGACTGTATTGCTACTACAGGTAAGAGAGAAGATGTCTTCATTCTCGTTATGAACCTGGTTGCTGGTAGATTGGCTTTCAGTAATGTTGCACAGCACAGATAACGAGTAATTCAGGGCACTGCATTCATCATCCCTCTGAACCTCAGCCCAAAATATACTTTTGGCTCAGCTGCTCCTCAATAGTCAAAGTGCTGAGTATGTCCAAGTCCCTGGGTGCCTGAGTGTTGACTTCTAGCTGCTGTGGCAGGCAGCTGGACCGTATAACCCACAAAACGAGCTTTCTCCCTTCTTCTTTGCCTCCAGGGCCCAATCTCATGGATGGTCACTGACGACACTAACCAGGTCAGACTCCACAGAAAAAACATGCCCACCTTTACCAGTTAGGCACACAGGGAAGGCCCCAGGTTCAGATGCCTTGCATGACTGGTGAAGTTTGAACCTCTAGCTCCAGATGATGCTTTAATCAACAGCTTATTCTGGAGTAGGGTTCTTCAGTGCCTTCAGCTGAAGGAGCTCCACTGGCTTGGAGTATTTAAAGAGCCAGAGAAAAAGGGAGCCTCTGAGGAGCCATCTGCAGCCTAAAGCTGTGCCTCAAAACGAGGTAGAGTTTTTATCTCCAAAGGTTCGGACATCTCCTTCTGAGAGAGAAACCATCAGCCCTGTCATATTTCTCCTGGCTAAGAAGAATCTCAGTTCTCTGGAGAAAGGAAGGATTATCCTTAATTTCACATTTGGCAAGAACTGAGTTGCTTCAAAGCTGGAGCAGAGGGAGGAGGAGTTCATCACAAATACAGATAACGCAGTACTGCCTCTTGTCCCAAGGAGTCGAGAAGTGCTGGCTCCATCACTCCAGCCAGCCCTAGGGCTTCTCCTTGGAGGAAAAACACATCCATCAGCCTTTGACTTACAGGTGTATGGGTCTCAGCTTATCAGTTCATCCTCCTGAAATGCCAGACCTCAGGAGCTCTTGCTTTCAGAGAAGAGCAGCTTCATAGGACAGGGAAGGCTCAAAGCTGTTTCTTATTTAATCAGTGTCTGAATTTTGAGGATTTTTTTATTTTTTTACACATTCGTCCCAACTTGGTTGTCAAAAATTTTCCATAAAAAACTAGAGGGAGTCCTTTTGTTAAGAGGGCTTTTCAAAGATCTGTATGATTTCCAGGTGCTGTGCAAAATCTGCGTGTCGCTGGAACTGGGCACCACGTTGCCGTGTTCAGTGTGCCGTAGTTCTGGCAGAGATGCTAACTGAAATGGTCAGCCAAGGATTTACCCTACAACTGCACAATAATTTCTTGTCCCATCATTTGTGATCATTGAACTCTTCTTGGGGCTGCATCATCAGTGGGATAGCATTAGTAATTGGAGGTAAAAATAATCCTTCTTGCGGAAAGGGCTATTTTAAAAAAAAAAAAGAAATAGTTTCTATGCCTGAGTTTACAAGACCTCCACAAATGTCTGTCAGAAGGAGTGACGGCAGTGGCAGAAGCGGGAGCAAACAGGCTGTGGTGTGCCAAGTGGATGGGCAGGTCATCGGCAATGTCACAGTCAAACAGCACCTCACTGCCCACAAAGCCTTTGAAAGCCCCAGTCAGCGTGCCCTGGGTTGGGATAAAGGTCTTGCTCATTGGTTAGCTGATAATTTCAATTTCTTTCTTCTAGGTGAGGAGGTAAAAAACCCTCAGAAGGCCATTCCTATTGGCATCGTGGCATCTCTGCTCATCTGTTTCGTGGCTTATTTTGGCGTCTCAGCTGCCCTGACGCTCATGATGCCTTACTACAAGCTGGATACCAATAGCCCTTTACCCAATGCCTTTAAATATGTGGATTGGGATGGAGCCAATTACGCGGTGGCCGTCGGTTCCTTGTGTGCGCTTTCTACGAGGTGAGCCCCTGCTCTTTGTGCATCTCTGAAGGCAAACTTGTATACCCAGCTCCTTTAAAAAATGGTGCATGTCAGGGCTTTGCCTTCACTGTGTTCCCCTGGGTCAAGGGAGCTGAGACCAGGGATGATATTCAGAGCTATTGACTTCTAAAAGACCAGCATTTCACCCTGTGATAGATTTCAGAGATGCACATAACCAGTGTCACTTCAGAAACTCCCATTTTAGCAGCAGACCCAGCAAGTGCATCTCTGCAATATAAATCTGGATTGAGTGACTAAGTCCTGGAGGCAGCTCCGCAGTTCAAGCACCGTTTGCCTGCAAGACATCCTGGCCTGCTGGGTGGAGAGCAGACTTGTGTCAGGTAGTGCAGGGTGCATCTTCTGGAGCGCATGGGGCTTACCATATCCAGGGCTGGCTGTCTGCTGCAGGTTGCCTGCAGGACAACTCCCATCTGGATGGGAGGCAGGGTGGGCTGGAGGCAGAATACGTCATCTTCTCCTGTGTTCTGGAGGCCTGTTGTTTCAGGTCAACTTAGACATTTTCAGTTAGGTGAGCAACTCATAGAAGTTACAGCTCTTTTGCTGCCAGGCTGTTTTCATGCCCCGTGGCTAAGTTTAGGTATCTAAAATCTTAGAACTGCATCTCAGTTGCCAGCTATCGGTAACATGGGTGTGCGGAGGGAGCCCTTGAAGGAGAAGCTGAAGTGAACGAAAGCCACCTGTTCTGTGTTTGTGCTGCCATAAACTTGCTTTCATTTGTGTGCCTGTGCTCAGCAGGAGGTCATATAAGTAGATTATTTCCTCCTTCTGTGTCCTTAGTCTCCTTGGCTCCATGTTTCCGATGCCTCGAATAATTTATGCTATGGCAGAAGATGGACTTCTCTTTAAATTTTTGGCTAAAGTCAACGAGAAGAGAAAAACCCCAATAATTGCAACAGTGACATCAGGGGCAATTGCAGGTAAGATCCAAAGACTTGCACGAATGCGTGGAAAGGAGACATAAGCTCATCCTAGGGTCAGATAAGTCTGCCTGACTCCAGCCCATTTATTAATCGGATGTATTGCACAGCATGACATCCCAGAGGGTGCCCTGGCTTTCCGGGGCATGACCTGGAGGGGCTGGGTGAGCATGAATAGCTCGCTGTGTGCCTGTCCCTTTTTCTCAGAGCTCATTGCTACCATCCTGTCTCATGCCAAGAGTTGCCTTCATCTGCTCCCTGGGTGCTCTGCCAGCCTTAAAAATAATTAACCCCCTGCAAGGTGGAAGCCAGCGGTGCCCCAGCATCCTTGTGTGGCTGTTGGCCTGGCTTGGCTGAAGACACCACACTGCCTGTGGGTAGCAGCTCGGCAGAAGACACCAGAGCAACCGGGGACAGGCAGATGGCCCCTGTGGCACTGGCATTTGTTAATCAGTTAGTCACAGCTGGCAGCCATCCTGTTCTCCCCTTCCCTCTCCCAGCCCCCAGGAATATGGGAATCAAACCTCCCAGAGGGCAAGGATGAGCGGCTTACCCTCTTCTTGCAGCTGTCCCCTTCCTCGCCATGCCTAGCAGAGAGGAGAGCCTTGCTGCTTCTTCTTTACCTTCTGCTGCAAATGCAGAGTGAGCTGTTGGTACAGTAACTTTGATGGGGAGTTGCTGCCGGACTGCTGCCGTGGGCTCTGCGCGCCTGTGAAAGGGCTCGGCTACTGCTGCTGGGACTTGCCGAGCCTTCTCACAGCTGCTTCCTCACACCTTCCTCTTCAGGTGTCCATGGGTCCAGATCGGGGGGGGGGG
>NW_009618278.1:0-15310 GCF_000690535.1 Cariama cristata | reverse complement strand
GGGGGGGGGGGGGGCAAAAAGAGCCAGATAAAGTAAAAAAAACCGTGATTTGCAGTTCCTATGAGTCTGAGTGGTCTGTAAGTGCCTAGGACCAAAGCACACCCAGCTGAGCTTGCAGGTTGGGTTGGTTGTTGGGCTTGTGGTGCATTGAGGACAGGGTCACCTGAATGTCTGGGTATGGCATCTGTCCTCTGCTGACTTGCTTCTCCTTCTGAGAGCCTTTATACAACGTTCTGTGCAACCAGGTGTTGCCTGGTAGGGGTGTGTAAGCAGGGTAATCCCTAAGGGATGGCAGCCTACACCTTTTTTCTGGAAACCACCATGTCGAGGCACGCTACCTTAAGCTGCCCTCCTCGATGCTTGGTCCCATTACATGCACAAGCCTGGTTTTGCCCCAACTGAGCTGAGTCAGAGGGAGCGAAGTTCTGCCCGTCCTCTGTCCCCTCTAGCTACTTCCAGGAGATAATTGTGGTCTTAGAGGTGCTGCAGCAGCACCGGGGGACTCGGGTGATGAGCCTGAGACTTGAAACACCTGCTCATTGCTGGTGGTTGGGTGGGCATACTCGTGTGAGACAAACAGGCGTTTACTGTAGTAGATGGTTCCTCTGGTTCCAGCTAGTGAGGCTGTGCTGGGGCAGCCTGCGAGGCTCGGGATATTCCTGTGTCAAGTCCTGCATCTCCTCATCTTGGGACAGCTCGAGGTCCCCTGCCGGATCCTGAGCAACAGTCACACGTGTGCTGCATCATCATTAACGCTCCTGAGATATGCATGTTCTGCCATGTTACTGATTTTTCTTCCCTCTCTCACTTTCCTCTCCTCCAACAGCTGTTATGGCCTTTCTCTTCGACTTGAAAGATCTTGTGGATCTCATGTCCATCGGGACCCTCCTGGCTTACTCCTTGGTGGCAGCCTGCGTGTTGGTACTCAGGTATGGATGTAGAAACTGCCACACAGACAGAAATCCACACAGCAATCAGATGCCCTCATAGTTTCCATAGACCCAGTAAAACCATGAACACCTCCAGCTGTAAGCATGTGAAGAACTCGTTTCTTTAAGCTCGTGGGGAATTGTGCTAGTTTGATCTGCAAGAGCGTCCTCTGAACTTGATTAACCCTTGGTCCATGCCACTCCTGCTGCAGTCAACCCTGAACGCCCTGGGAGATGTGCCAACGGGTAGGGATGAGAGATGGGTGGTCCTGGATGCCTGCGTCATCATCGCTCTTGTTCCCACTGCAGATGCAGTTTCAGGTTGTCTTACTTTTGAAAGGGGATTCAAGCTGAAGTTTAGCAGCAGCAAAAAAGCTGAGCGTGTGTTTGCAGGATCGGTGCCTTAGTGCATGTCTTTTAGAAGTGCTGAGCTCCCATAGCTTCCCTACCCTAAGCTGAGAATTGAGTATCTTCATTGCTTGGCACCTCATGGACAGCAGCACTCTACCTATGAGAACAGTGCTTTGAATATTGCATTCCTGAAAAACACCTTTATGTGTAAAAAACACTTATTCAGAGTCAGGTGGAGGCTTTTTACAAGCTCACAGCAAATGTATTGAACTAAGAATTGTCTTGCAGCAGGTGAAGGGCCAATGCTGTACTGTAATACTGTCGCTCTGTGCTTGTGCTGTCCCCCCTGCCCCTGGAAAATCCTTGCTGATCTTCCTCATCCTTCTTACTTTTCCTCTGATTTCCCAGCCCTCTCTTCTCCTTAGAACTGGAAGTGGCTTCTTAATTTGTTTTTGCAGGCTGCTGTACCTATCGTATGGCATTTTCCCCATGGCAGATTGGCAGAGATGACAGCCTGTCTCGTAGTGGCCTGGGCATCTGATTTGGCTGCCCCGTTGGCTGCCTAATGAAGTAAGAGCTGAATTGTTTCCAAAGCTGGAAGGTCCTGCCACTAATACCCTGCTGTGGCCGGACCCAAGGATTTCTTAATGCACACTGTTTCACAAATGCCCTCGTTGCAAACCCATCCCCACAGGAGCAATTTTTAGATGTCTTTCAAAATGGCCCTTTCCTTTAGTGGGGCTTGTGGCTGAGAGGCACAGACAAAACCTTCTGTAAAAGAGAGCTGAGGTTGGACGAGTATTTTTTTTCTTTATGGATCCACAAGGTTGTGTGTCAGGGCCCTGTTGAATGAGGTGCTGTCCACACACGCAACAAAAATCACTGTTCTTCGTTCACCTCTTCCTTCCCTATGTGGCAGCAGAAGAGACTGGGATGGAGGAGGACAGGGTACCAGGAATGTCACCACAGGATGGAAGCAGCAGCTGCTGGGGTGCAATGTCTGCCGAGCTGTTAGCTTGGTTATGACCATCGGTCTGTCCCTCTGCCGCTTCCTTCTCCAGTCCTCACCATCACTTGTTCACGTTTTGGTGACACGGACGATAGGATTTATGAAAGAGAGCACTGTCCAGTTTAAAACGCTGACATTACAAGAAAGCTGTAGGTGATAATAGCTGACCCTGTTTGCTTACGTCATGATGATGTTATTCCTCGACTTTCCCCCTTAAACAGGAGGATGTAGATGTTCTGTGGGCCTATTCTGGTGCTGTAACCATCTAGGGCATAGCCATGACTATGTGGCTTTCAAACGAACGACACGTGTGCCAAACCAACATGCTTTTTGTTTCGTTTCCGTTTTCCTAGGTATCAGCCTGAGCAGCCTAATTTGGCGTACCAGATGGCTAGGACAACAGAGGAGACAGATAACAACGAATCTGTGAGCACCAGTGAGTCACAGGCTGGATTTCTGCCAGAGGAAGAGGAGAAGTGTTCCCTCAAAGCTATATTGTGTCCCCCAAATTCAGACCCTTCCAAATTCTCTGGCTCGGTGGTGAATGTCTCAACCTTCATCATCGGTAAGCACTGGGCAGCGCGGCTCTGGGGCAGTGAGCGAGCTGGTAGGTCCTCGTACTCACCATGGTGGGAAAGCTCACCTCCTTGCTGTGATTTTGATGAGCTCTTGTAATGACCAAAACAATGGAAGATCTACAGATTAAATTTATGACTTGAAAAGAAATCCACGGATGGAGGGTGTGGGTATACAGGGGAAGGGCATATCTCTTACTGTTAGCTTTTTCATGTGTTGCTGTTTTGTTTGCTGGGCTTTCAGATTCTGTTTTGCATGCTTGTGGGGTTTTGTTTGTTTGGGTTTTTTTTCCTGTTCCTAAAAAAAGAATCAGCAAGCTTTGGTGTCTGTTCACAGGTTTCCTTATCGTGGGTAGCTGTATCTTGACTGCCCTTGAGCCAAGCGTTCTGATAAAGACTGTATGGATTATTGCTGCCATCCTTGTTCTCGTTGTCAGCTTCGTTATATGGAAACAGCCTGAAAGCAAAACCAAGCTCTCCTTTAAGGTGGGTGTCCTGGGAGGTGTAGCTAGAAAAGAGCTGTTTGGGAGGTGGTTGGAGGAGGAAGTGCATAGAATCGTTCAAACACAGAATGGTGTGGTTCGAAGGGACCATAAAGATCATCTGTTTCCAACCCTCCTGCCATGGCAGGGACACCTTCCACCAGACCAGGTTGCTCAAAGCCCCATCCAACCTGGCCTTGAGCATTTCCAGGGTTGGGACATTCCAGGCATGTTGACCTGTATCAGAAGGAGCAACCTGGCCCGATGGGCATGCAGAGAATACAGGCATGGTGTGAACTTTTCCACACAGGGCTGCCAATAGAGCTGATGGTTTGAACTCTCCAGCTAGCATGGCCGTAACCTCTCGTAGTCTGCCCTCACTGCATAAAGGGATGTCCTACCAGAGCTGAGCTCAGCCTCTGAGTGTGGTTTCCTCTTGGGGTGTAACCTCAAATGTCAGCGTAGGTGCTTTGCTGCAAAGTGCAGCGCGGCAGAAGCAGCCTGATGCCCAGCAGTGCCCTGTGGGCAGAAGCATATTTGGCACAGAAAAGGGGGCTGAAAGGGTTGGCTGAGAGGTTGGAGGAGGGAATTGGGAAGGGAAGACAATAGGGGACGTGGCAAGAAATGTAAATGGTGCTGGAGTCCAGGAGAAGCTGGGAGGGCAGAAGAACCTGGTGCAGAGATGTGACCAGAAAGGAAGGGCAGGACCGTGCTTCTGAAAGCAGATGGTTATAGGATATGGAAGAGACAGAGACCAGAGGAAAAGGGGATGGTTTTGAAGGGCCACGTCAGATCGTGGATACAGAAGGAGAGGGAACCCAAGAAGCAAGCTTGTGTGTGAGGACCAAAGGGGTGCTCACTAAAAGACTCTAAGGAAATGCACTTTCGTGTCCTACTTGGTCCCCGTGGAGACTAAGGGATGGCCGTTCTTTCTTTAACTGTCTTAAGTACGAGGGACTCTCATTTTCCTGCCCTGTCCAAGCACGCCATCCTTTCTGTAGTAAACAAACACTGGGATGTTGGGTTTTTTCCTCAGTATAATCCTGCAATTCATGTTTTATCATACTGATTTCAGGCTATTTTCTCAATATATTAAATTAGTTTTGGATTCTAATCCCACCCTCCAAACTGCTCTTGTTTTGACTGCTCTTCAGTTACATTTTTTTGGTAAATTCTCTGATTTTAATAATTTAATCCAACCAGAGTTGCCCACGGTAGTGTTCACAGCTCATTTTGGGGTTATGGTCCCAGAAGTGGAAACAGAGATGTCCAGGAGCAGAAAACTTAGGAACTGTCATCTAGACGGTATTTTCTGAACTTGCCTCTGAGGAGATCTCTTTGCTTTACACTCAGGATATTTTACTTCCTTTTTTTTCCCCTCAGCCATTACTCTGACCGAGAAAAAAAAAAATTAGACCTGTCACTGCTAAATCTGTAGTGGCTGTTTCTTATCTCCTTGTTGTCCTTTCAACATTTGAAACCTGACTGTCGAGTGATTTTTCTCCAAATTTTCTCTGTGAATCCAAGGCCGACTGGTTTGTTCCCCAGTTGTTTTTCTGTATTTCTTTTTAATACGTAATTTGTCTCCCTTCTCCAGTCTTTAGGGACCTTACTGGTCTACCAAGAGCTCTCAGAGATGCCTATTAATAGTTCAGAGATCACATCTGCATTCTCTGGGTACATAACTCACCCGCCTGGGGAGATTTCATTTGTCCCTACTGACTTGACAAAGCCTAATTTAGAAAAATAGGCTGCTTCTGTTTTCTGATTTGTGTGCCCATCCCCTCTCCCATATGATGTGAACAGCTGCTCACCATAAATATTTGGGGTTTTTTTTGTGAAGTTTAAATCAGGAAAGACCTACGACATTTCAGCCTGTTTCTTTTTCTAAACCTCCTTTTTCCTTAGAAGTGAAGTTCACTTCTCTCTTGGTTTCACCATATTCACAAACCTTTCTGTTGTTATATTTGTCCTTTCTGATTTTATCTTTACATGCCTGTGCTATTATTTTATATTCTGATTTTCGCATTTTGGCCTCACTGTCTCGTTCTTCCTTGATTCTCAGATCACTAAGGCATTCTTGGTACAGCTGCACTCATCTCTTGCGATATTTGCTGATTTTCTTCCGCTCTGGGATAATTTGCTCTATATTGCTTAATTACCTTGGTACCTGCTGGATGCAGTTCCTCAGGTCCCTCCTCTGACATTCCCCTTACCTTCTTCTCCTGGTCTTCAGTAGGTGCCTGTCATGATGCAGTCCTTGGTTTTCCTCTTCTTTCCTTCCCACCACAAGTATTTACTATTGCTGCTGAAATTTGCCTCTTGCCTCCTTCCAGACCACAAAACAAGGACAACCATTCTTAAAAGAAGTGAACAGCATTGTTCGTATCCCTCTGCCATGGTGGATTGTTGCCCTCCGTTTTGGTCTAACCTTGCCTTTTCTCAGATCTGACACCTGAAGAGTTGGTAACAGCCGTTGCTTCCCCTTTACAAGGGACTCAATGGTCTTGCCTGCCCATTAATCATCCCTATGGATGTAACGTATCCTTCTTTCTTTTCCAGGTACCTCTTTTGCCCCTTCTTCCTGTTGTGAGTATTTTTGTGAATGTTTACCTCATGATGCAGCTAGACCTGGGCACGTGGATTCGGTTTGCAGTCTGGATGCTCATAGGTGAGTTGGAGGGAGTAAAAAAATGCTACATTCAAAGTTACTAGATTTTGTGAACCATAAATTTATTGTAGCATTCCAGGGAGGGATTCTGCACTGTCGTCATCCTTGGGCAACCTCGGTGACTTAACGGGAGCCATTTAGGCAGCGTGTCTCAGGCCTTGTTTTAAATTCAAGGGTCTTGAAGACTTTGTGAGGACAAAACAACAACCCATGAACCATCTTATGGGTCTTGTTGCCAACAGGAAACCATAGCGTGTTTCTTGTTGGCTGGCCTTGAACTGCAGTCCAGCTGGTGGGGCTCATGCTTCTGGAGCTGAAGGAGCTGAGCTGCACCCCAAGATACTCCCAATAGTCACGTGGAGAAGGCTGAATTGCCTGAAACGCCCAAGGAATTTGTTATGATAAAAACAACGAATGTGTAAGATCAGCATCATGTGCAGATGTGTTTTGCTGGGATGGATGCTGTGGGCACAGAAGAGGAGAGAGAAAGCTCTGGGCAGAATGGACTCACTGAAAAGCATGAGAGGTTTTTCTAATCAGGCCCTTGTTTGGGGCTGGGGTTGTCTTTTGAAGACTGGTGCCTGTGTTAATGGCTTTTATTTCTAAGGAAGGTAGTGGCTGTCGGCTAGAAGCTAGCCATCAGGATGGCTGGACTTACCCCTGGTGTAACCTGTGTTGGTGGGTGTGAGGAGTGGTTTCTCTTTCCTTACAGAGCTGACAGCGCGCTCTCCCCTTGGCTTCCGCAGGTTTTATCATCTACTTTACCTATGGAATATGGCACAGCGTGGAAGCCACCTACGCGGCCTCAGCAGACGTGGAGAGAAACACGGACGCTGGTTCGGACAGCTGTAAATGACTGCGCGTTTGGCTTACAGGCAACTGGGGAATGGCTGCAGAGAAGGAAGCTTTGCGATGGGAATCCTGAACCAGGTTACATCTGGTTAATCAGTAATGCAGGAATAAGGAAGCGTAACGTGGGACTCCCCAGCTCTGTTGCTGCAGCTTGCAGTTTGCTTAGTAGCACAGTTAAAAGGGATCACGAGGAAAAAAGCCACACCTCTGGTGTACTCCTGGCCACACTGTCAGCTAATCTGGGGCTATGCGCTTCCCTGCTTCCCTCTCCTGTTTGTTTTGGTTTGGTTTTTTTTTTTCCCCCCAGTGTGTAGAAAGAAAACTGCTTCTGTGTGCCAGTTAACCTTAAATGCTGCTATGAAACCAGGCCTTACAAAGGTCTTTCTTTCAGTAGCCCCGGGAATTACCTCCCCACGGATACTCTACCTGATTATACACAGAGCGGATTTTGCAGTCCTGCTGTCAGGCTTAGACCAGATCCATCCTTCACCCCATGTGAGCTGTACCCCATGTGTACGCACAAAAAAAGGCACTCGCCAAACACCAGCTTTCACCTGGTTAAGAAAGCACCTGCAAGACTTGCGTTCTTTAAAGTATCAGGTCTGATAGATTTTGTTGTATTTCACTGTTTTTTTTTTAACTACGTACTCATATGCTTCAAAGCGCACCGCTGCTGTGAAATGTTGGGAGGGTTTGTGGTCGCTGCTTGTTGGGTGAACGGTCGTTTGCCAGCGCGCAGGTAACGCCAGCGGATGTTTGGGGTGACTGTAGGCTCAGCGGAGGGATTGCCAGCTTTAATCATCAAACTATGTGGTGCGAGTACTTGAATGGCTTGAAAAGAGCGGGTGTCTCCAAAGAGCCGTCCTACCTCTTTGCCTGGGAAATGACGAGCGGTGTGGCTGCGGCGGTGGGCTGGCTAGCAGAAGTGAGTCCGGCTCTGACAACAACCGGGACCCTATTTTCCTCTCCCCGCATCGGTTTTGTGTGCTGGCCTCGTGGCGTTAGCAAAGGATTTGGCCGTGAGAGTTTTGGTTTGGTGTCGACTGGTGGAGAGCGTTTGTGCCCCGGGAAGGGGAAGCCCAAGAGAATCCTCAGGGACTTCAACTTCATCCGTGAGCAGTGCCTGGTGTCGGGCCCCTGCCCAGGGGAGGGCCCTGGGGGTCCGCAGGGGCTCCTCGGTCCCAGTAAAGCGTGCAGCCCGGAAAACAACGCTAAGCTCTAGGGTCTGGCTTACTGAGAGGAGCTTTCCCTTCGGGGCTGGAGATCATCTCCAGAGTCTGGCTGTTAGGAAAGGTGGGAAATTTGGAGTTGAGACCAGGGTCTGCGTTTGGTTGGCAATGCCTTGGTGTTACTGTAAGATGAAAATTTTCTTTTAATGTTTTCTAATAGCTTTCCCCAGCTAAATTCACCACCCTGAAAAAGGCTTGTTAAAGCATCATGAAGGTGGGCCGTGCCCATGTAATGCCACTGATTTAAATTCATCCTTCAGCTTGTACTGAAAAACAAATGATAGAATCACAGAGCGCTTTGGGTTGGACAGGACCTTTAAAGATCATCTAGTCCAGCCTCCCTGCCCTGGGCAGGGACACCTTCCACCAGACCAGGTTGCTCAAAGCCCCGTCCAACCTGGCCTTGAACACTTCCAGGGATGGGACATCCCAAATAGATACTGCAGAAATCCCTTCTCCCAACCTGAGTGGATGCTGTCCGAAGTGTCCTCCACACTACTGCCTCTGAACACCGGACAATCTTTAATCTGTTTGTCAGCATGGCTGTCGCTGACGAAGGGACCGACTCTTGTCCCTGTCGTTCAGATGGAGAACAGAACAGACCCCTGCACCACTTGCCCAGGGTCTCACCAGGCATCTGGTGCAGCAGAAAGGGGAACATGACCATCTCCCAGATTACACGGCCGGACCGTGGACCATCTCTCACAGGTTTCCAAGAGAGACTTTATAGCCCTTCTGCCCCCTGAAGAGTTTTTATCTTAGCTTCCTTCTGGTGACACTGGGTGGCCCTTCTTGCCAGGGCTGGAATTGGAGGGAGTGAAGGCAATGTGTTCATTGCCTCACAGGAGCATCTCAGGGGGGTTTGGAGTGCTGTTCCCCCCACAAAATGAAGTCGGGGTCTGCTCCAGTCGCTGGGTTGTGACTGTCTGCCAAGCCTTTGCTCCTCGTGCATGTACAAAGTCTTACTCAAGCAGGGAGAGAAGAATATAGAAATTAAAAGCCACTAGGCTGAGGTCTATTTTGTTTAAACACAGGCAAGGTTGACACACTCCACAGCCTCCCCAAAAGCACTGAAGATGTGGTGGGAGGAGAGGAAGATGAAAAGTCAAAGAGAAGCAAAGTTTCCTGTTGTCCTAAAAATGTAAGGATGGTTTTCCCTAGCTTGGGTATCAGCTTCTGAGCAGTTCAGACATTCAGCAATGACCATTAGGGGTGAATTGTGACTGGAAGTGTATTTCCAAAGAAAATTATTTAAAAATATGCAGAGTTCTTGCTGTATGTAAATTTTTCTTTTTAATAAATGTTAACTTATTTTTGTTGTCTACTTAGGGGTCTGTTCCGGTATTTATATTCCACAACTTCGTGGCGTATCATAGCAGCACGTAGAAGAAGGGCAAGTCCTGATGAGGGTCATTTTAATTCTGTTTTAATTCTGTTGCCTTTTCTCTGGGAAAGTTCATAGGAAAACCTTTCTGTTTCACCAGATTTTGCATTTAAATGTGCCATTACCTGTACCAGCCCCAGAGCCACCCGCTGCAAATTTGGTAGTGGAGGTGAGGTTCCTTCGCCCCATCTCCCACTCCTCTGTCATGACTTGTTCAACCCATCAGTTCTGCGGTGCTGGTTGGTGCTGTCTCTCTTGCTGTTTGTTGCTACTCACCAGATACAAGGAGGTGGAGGGAGCCTGCAGCCCTGCGCAGTGACAGGGGAGCGGAGATGTCTCCCTGACTCTCTGTCTACCTGCTTCCCCCATGTCCCGCTGGATTTGGGGACCTCCTGGCCTCCTCTTGGTGTGACTTGACCCAGGGAGGGGACCGGTGAGGAGGTGATGAGTTTGATGGAGCCGTATACTCCTGCCCCATCCCCTCCTGGCTGCATCCATCCCTTACTTGTACGTTTTGTAAGCTGAAAGGCAAAATTTGACTGCCTCTTTCTAGGACAATGTTGAGGACTTTGCTGAATGGACGAGTTTTTTTAATACTTTATTTTTTATACCGTCTCCTGTGCCTCCCTGCTGATGTCTGCATGTAACATAGATCAAGCCAGGTATGTTTGAAGATGTGCAACTGCTGCTATAACTTTGCTGTTGTGGATGATACGCCTTCATTCATTTGAGCTTTTCTTTGTAAATAGTTCAGTTGTTATTTTATTATAAGAATATTTTGTACAGATGCAGAGCATTTCGCTGTGTGAAGAGGTAGGAATGGAGAAGTGATGCCTTTGCTTGGCGCAGGAATAGATCCCTTTCTGCCAAAGCCCAGAGACATAACAGAAGTGGCCTGCCTGATCTTTCAGGGCAGACTCTGGCCCAAAGGACTGACCTGGTTTTGGCATATTTGGTTGCTCCCAGTCGGCTCGCTTGAGAGGAGCCCACCGGGGAAGCTGTTGGAAGGGTCCTTGTCACCGTTTTGCATATTTGCTTACAACTTTCATTCTCTGGTCACTGAAAATCATGACCAGCTGACTTTTGGCTTCGTTTTGCCCTTTTCCCATCCCTGGGAGTGGAGTTTGCTACTGGTTTGGGCAGCGAGCGCCTGTGCTGGGTGTCGGGCAGCTCGGCAGTGTGAGGGGGGTATGGGGCTGTCCCCCTGCCCACCAGCCCCGTCTCGGCATCGCGGGGACCGGGGGATGCTGCAGGCAACGTGCTGCTGGTTCGGAGCCGTTCGGAGCCCTTGGTGCTTGGTCGCAGCAAGGGAGAGGGGACCACGCTGGTGAAAACACTGCGGGTGCTGAGGCCGTGCTATCGCCAGGATTTGAGAAGGGTAAAGTTTTATCTGGCAGCGCTTGCCGCGGACCCTTCATCCATCCCAGATGAAAACAAACTCCTGTTCATAGCGTACAGAGGGTGCCTGTCACTGCCTGCTGCCTCCGTTCCTACTAACTCAGAGACGAGAAAGCAATATGATAGGATATTATGTTTATATTTGTAAAATCTGCTTCTTTAGTAACTGCATTTTATATACTAATGAATTCCGGTGAGATTTCTTAAATTCCGCCCCCAGAAAGCCATGTACAAGTGAGCATTGGTGTCATCTGCCCGAATGAAGGGCGACCTGAGGGGCTTGCTTTGAAGAGGAGGAGCAGGAGCCGGGCTGGTTTTTCCATGCAGCAGCCTCCCCCGGCAATCCCTCCCCTCCACACATCTCAACACGCCCCCCTTTCCCAGGAAACCTCTTCCCTCTGGCAGAAAAAGCATCTTTCTAAACCCTTGAATAACCTTGTGACATCCACCGGGCCCGATTTACGGGCAGGTTCCGTTTCATTCCTTCCCCTTCCCAAAAAATTGCACTTACTCAAGGCTCAATCTGTACGTACGCAGTGAACGGCCACCTCCCCTTCCCGCGGGACTGTCGGCCTGATTCAGGATGCTGGCGTGCCCAGCATCCCAAAAGTGAGCTGAAGGCAAAGCTGCCTCGCCGGTGCCATCGGTCGCTGTGCCTGCTGCCGCTCGCCTGATGGTTTATCATTAATTTCCCACTCCAGCAGCGATGCCTCCCCCATAAACCACCCCCGGGCTGCCTGATGCTCTACGTTACCATTGCAAGTGGGGTCCCGTGGGGTGTCTTGACACCCACCTGGAAACCAGATGATCCTGGAACGTCTCTGCTTAGCAAGAGCCAGACCTCGATTTTTCTCAGGGTATTTGCTCCTGGCTCACTCTCTGAGACGCGAGGTTCATCTGAGACCGGGCAGGCTCCAGCCTTTTCCTCTCGACGCCGTGCCGGGCGGTGGTTTCGGTGGAGTGACTCGTGTTTTCAGGACAAGGGTGGGAAGCAAAGGGTTCCCTTGCAGCACGTTGTGCCTTCCAGCTGCGCCGGGTGCGAGGAGCAGGAGGAGCCGCTGGCAACGCCGGGGCGGTGAGCTGGCAAACCTAGTGCGAGTTTGGGTCAAGTCAGTAAAGGGTTTTTTACTGACCAAAGCCATGGAAGAGTCTGTATATGTTTATTTTTTAATTATTAAGCAAAATGTAAATACCTTTCTGTTGTCTGTTTGATGGTCTATTTTCCTAATGATTTCTCAGAATTTCTTATGGGCATGATAAATAGTTTTAATGCTTGTTCTGCAAACAAATCTATTTTTTATCTTTGTTGTTTTGTTTTGTTTTGTTTTTTACTGTGTTCATGTAGCGATCAAAGCCTTAAGTTCTAAAATGTGAACCTTGCCTCCAGAGCACAGCGCGGGTGTGCGGCTACTTTTTATCCTGGTGACACACTAAATACTTCTACCTGAACGATGCTTTTGGAATTTGGAAATTCACTTGTAATTATGTGGTACAGCATTAAAACCTATTTCTCGATATCCAAATAAACGATACCTTTGTTTGCCCTCATTTGCCAGCCTGCCTCTGTTTTCCAGCTGGGTCCAAGGTCTGCTGGCGTCCCAGTCTCTGCAGGAGAGCCCTTGCTGTGGGAGCTGCTCGTGTTAACTCTGCCCCGTCTTTTGGGGTTGCTGAGACAGGTGGGACAATACGGAATTTAGGGAATTTGCTGCAGGATGGGGTCTGTGCTCAGCGCCGAGCAGCGTGTTGCTGCTGACACTGAGGTTAGTCTCTTCGTGTAGTACCAGTTCAGGTATTAGGTGGGACTTCATGAACCTGCAAAGTTAGCCTAAAATTTACCCAGGTGGTGCAAATTTTGCTGATACTGCAAAATTTGGTTGTCTCGGGGAAATTAGGACTGTGTAATGAATGAAGAGTTCTGCTGGTGGGGTTTTGCAGGATAGGGTCTGTAGGACAACGCTGAAACCACGGGGCAGGAGGAGGCTTCTCTGGCCCCTGCCACCGCCTGCATCGTTTGCATCCTGCTCCTGTCCCCTGCCGTAAACGAGACGGTGGTCCCACGAACGCTGCTTTCCTTCTCCTCTGTCCTCCTCCTTCCCACGGCTTCGTCTGTGCTAAGCCAGCCAGGAGCCTGGTGAAAAATCTTTCCGGAGGACATTATCAGGCACATTCCCAAGGTGGGATATACCCTGACCCCTTTTTAATCCTTGTGGCAAAACTCTGTGCTCTCAGTGGAAGTGGTGTTGAAACGTGGCAGACCGGCACGTTAATTTGCTGCTGTGCCTGAACCACCGGCAGAAATGTTCCCCTTACCGCATGCCAAAGCATGGCACCTTAAAAACATTGCAGACCACGATCCCTGGTCTCCCGGGACCCCCAGCCCTCCGAGAAGCACCCTTAGAAAACGAATGCATGGGATTTTTGATCTAATTTATAGCATGTGAACCATAGTCGGGTAACCCAACCGACCAGCCCTGCTGCCAGGAGGCTACGTGGCTGTCTGGCATCAGTCTTCACCGTAATGGGGTCACCCTTTAATGGGGTTTTGCTTTGTTTTCCACTTATTTCAGTTTCCCCGTGCACAGACGTACAGAAAACACTGCAGGACACGCTGGTTCGTACGCATCAGCCCATATGTGCGCTGGCGCATGTATTTATTATCAGGAATATATTACACTTATCTGTACATCATAACTGAAATAATACAAACTCTTCCTGTAATCATTAGCCACATAGTAAAGTAAACGGGACCACAGAACTCCTGCTGCGTGGGGAACTGTACAGAGGCTCCTCAGTGTGTCCATGGGACACAACCACCATCAGTGCAGAGACGTAAAATACCTGATTTTGCACTTGATAGGTTTTCTTTTTTTTCCCTTTCCTCCCCCCGCCCCGCAAATCTTTGCCGCTGTGCATCTGCCGAGTTAACCCATCTGTGCCGGCAGCCGCCGGAGGTGCCGTCCCGACGGGGCCAAACAGCACTTTCCAGTAGAAAAACGGGAGTTTTTCTCCGGCTCTGCCGGATCTCCGTGCCCCTCTCTCTCTGCCGGCCCTCCTGCCCTCCCACGGCTGTTACCCGCTCCCCGTGCCATCCTCTGCAGCCCCTTCGGAGCAGCCCTAGGCTGGTTTTATTGCCTTCTGCATTGAATAAAGATTAACCAAATCCAACAGGTTCTTTTTAAAGACATGGAGGCAATAAAACCCTTTTCTGCTTCGTGCTGGCTGCGTTCCCTCTCCTGCCAAAGGTCACCCCACCGTGCCAAACGGGAACGGCACCGCGGTGGCCGTGGCATTTGGGAAGTCTCCCCCGAAAGCAAAAGCTTTCCCTTGCTTGCCTTTGAGCAGGGACGGCTGGGGAACAAGGACCAGAGATGTGGCCCCCGCACCCCTGGGAACGCCAAGCTCACCGTGCAGGGTCACAGCTCCCCGGTGAGAGCCGGGATCACCAGCTTTGCCATGCACTCGGGGGTCTTCATCCCCCGGGAATGGCTGCCCCACTCCCTTCTCCCACTGCCCGGGCAACCTTGGCTTTTGTTTCATGTCTACTCGGGCACGCAGAGGCAAGGAAGGACAGGACAGAGGAAAAGCAGAAAAAAGGAGTAACTTTTTTTAGGGGGGGAAAAAGTCCATGTTTCTGGGCTTGCACCAGAAGGAACCACCCTTCACACCCCGCAGGGATGAGTTGCTGGGTCCTGTCTGGTCAGGCAAAACTTCCTGCAGCTTTGCAATCCATCGGGCAGGCCTTGGAGGCCGTGCCAAGGAAGAATCCAGTGAGAGGCAGGATTGGGAGGCAAAAATTAGATGGGAAAAAGATTGGCAATGATACCAAATGATGATGGAGCTGGGATCGGTCCCAGTTTTCCCACCGTAAAAGCCCCACTCCCAATTCACTGCTGGAAGCATCTCTTGCATATGAATTTAAACCAAAAAAGTGATAAGGAAAGCACCAGAAATAGAGGGAAAGAATGAATAAATTAAAAAAGGACAGGCTCAGCCAGCCCGTCCTGGGCCAAGAATATGCTGTAGCGTGTTTAGCCTGGAAAAGTTTAGGTTAGCATCACGGTAGCAACTCTGGTTGTATCACCTCACCCATTTTTATAAAGGGTAAAAAGGAGGATCCTAGAAACTACCGCGAAGTCAGCCTGACTAATCTGGTGGCCTTCTGCGATGGTGTGACTGCATTGGTGGATGAGGGATGAGCAATGGGTGTCATCTCCCTGGGCTTCTGTAAGGTCTTTGACACAGTCCCACACAACATCCTTGTCACTACACTGGGGGGACAGGGGTTTGATGGATGGGTGTTGGGTATGGAATTGGCTGGATGACTGTGTCCGAAGAGCTGCAGTCAACAGCTCAATGCCCAAATGGAGATCACTAACAAGTGGGGTCAGGACTGGGACCAGCACTGTTTAGTATCTTCATCAATGACACAG
>NW_009618277.1:25831-40071 GCF_000690535.1 Cariama cristata | reverse complement strand
TAAGATTTAGTTTTATTTCTCATTACCCTTCTCTGACTTAATTGGTAATAAATTAAATTAATTTCCCCAAGTCAGGTCTGTTTTACCCGTGACAGTAACTGCTGAGTGATCTCTCCCTGTCCTTATCTCAACCCAGGAGCCTTTCATTGTATTTTCTCTCCCCTGTCCAGCTGAGGAGGGGAGTGAGAGAGCAGAGTTGGTGGGCATGTGGTGTCCAGCCTGGGTCAACACAGCACAAAGAGTAATACAGCAAATAACTGATAAATCCAGAGCATTTTTTTTCTAACTGATTATGAAAATACCTTCATCTGTTTTTGAATTCTGCAAAGCTATGCAACTTCCATTCACTCAGTTTAGGATCAGTGAACAAAATGGATCCTGATTCATGCATTATTTGCCAAATTCCACTTTTATATTGAAGTTAGAATGCCATAAAATGTGGGATTAGTGATGAGTGTCAAGACAAATAAAAACAATATTTCATACAATATTCATTTCTCTTAAAAGGCAGGCAGCAGGGAGGAAAGAAGGAAAGAAATTATTTTATAGCAAGGATATTTCAAACAGCCACAGGGCTAACTGTTGCATACTGTCACTCTGAGTAGCCCCTTTCCTTTACCAGAAAAATTATGGAAAAATGCACAGAGAAACTGACTTACTGGTGGATTCCTCTCATGCTTTTTTTCTTTTTCCTCTTTTTAAAGCTCTTTGTTTATGCAAGGTTAATGGGGAAAACCAACACAGCTGTGGCTGGATTGTTACTCAAACACTGCTAATTCAGTGAAAGAGAAAGGTGTTCCTTACAGTGTGGTGACAGATGCAAGAAGTTTGCTCGGGCTCTAGGGGAGAGACAAGCACGTGAAGAGAGAACCGTTACAGACTACAAAATCTACTCAGGAAGCCTCCCGGACTGAAAATGGCCAGAGGGTAAGGGTGCTGGGAGAACGGTACTGCAAGTGCTGGTCCTCTTCTCACTCTTCCCTAGGTAGCAGCTCACAGCCACCACTGGAAATGGAATACTGGCTTAGAAGAAGCAATTGGGCTTTTCATAGTGGATCGAGACTTTAAAGAAAAAAATATTTCTGCTTCACAATTAGGCAGAAAACTAGAAAAAATTCTGAATATCTCTAAAAAACATTTGAAGTCAGTTCATTTAGATAAAAATGTCAGTTAAACAGATTTTAACTCCGAAAAACTTACTAGGGACATCTTCCTCATCGCTGACTTTACCGATATAATAAATGCCTACAGGTATGTAAGTCAGAACTCTCCTAACATATTTTCCCCTTGAAAGTTTCACGTATTCCGTTTGCTTTCTTCACAGAGAGTTTAGAAGTTAAGATCTTACAGTGTGAAACAGTTAAGCAGTGTACAGTTATATGAGCATTAACAATTAAAATTACAGCATTCATTTTATATACAACCTTCTATACACAACTGTGTGTGAATAGTACAAATTGTAACGCTGTGCAAATGAATATGAATAGTCAGCAGTGAGACTGAGCTGTTACATCCCACTCAGGGAACTATTATTTAGCATGTACATAATGTTTTCATCCTCAAAGAGCTTCATGAGCAGCCACTTGTTCATCTCTGAGAGATGCCTCAAAGCCAAGCAGGTAAATATTACCATATCTGTTTCTAAACATGAAAGACAGAAAGGGTAGGGAAGTTAAGTGACTCATCCAAAGGCAATCAATAAAAGAAAGTCAGTATCAGAGACAATTATAAGCCAAGCACACCTAATTATATCTAGACGGAATTTAGAGGAGGAGCCTGAGGCGATGCAAGTATAAATACTTTTGTCAGCATTGCAAACATGAGGTTGTGGTGAACTTTGGAAAAAGCCAGGGAAAGAAATTTTGGATCATATTATCCCTTAGTGCAGCATGCCTGATCAAAACACCTCTGTAACTCCTTTCAGCAATGTTTCCACTGTTCCTTGCAGATGGTGAATGCACACAGAATTATTCTGAGATCCCTGAGCACCACTGCCCTATGGGTGAGTGGGATTTGTTGACAAAATAAAAACTCCTACTGTCAGCAGTATGGATTCATGAGATCAGTTAATGATGGAGAGCAAGGTGGGCTGGACCTGATAATTTCCTATCCTGAAAGCATAAGGTGGGTGTGGATGCCACCTCCAGCTCTCATGATTTGACCATAAGACTCCGGTTTCCCATCCCTACTCCTTTTATCCCTGTCACTTCCATCATATGGAATCTCTCTCGAAAGTTCAGTCTTTCTTTGAAGCTTATTCTTACCCATCTGCCCCACAGAAAAAGAATCCTTTGTTCCTGCCCATATGAAATGTACCTTTGACTGTTGCCTATTGACTGTTCCCTCAAGGTGAGGGAATCTCTTAACACCATCATCATCTCTTATCTCTAGTCCTTATTAGCTACAGCTCACAAACTCTTTGTAGGAGCCCTACGTTCTCCATAGCCCTTCTGCGCAGCAACACAGTTCTACCTCATCCCTCACAAGCTTTATTAACTATTTTTTTTTACTTTTTCTATGCCTTTTGTCTCCAATCACATCTGTGCAGTTCACATTGCCCCTCTCTCCCTTCTACACCTGCTCATCTACACAGCCGCTAAAAAAATCTTGCTTTCTCTTCGTCTCTCATTCCTTTCACCCAAGTCCTCTGCACTTAAGCAAAACTTCCATCTCAGCACTTTTTCCCTGCTCACCAAAAGCTAAACACACTAAGGATATTAGCATAATTGAGCAACTCAGATGACTGCAACCAGATTAAGGTTTGGGGTTTTGAAAAAACTTGACCCTGTTCTCTTTTGCCTTAAACTCAGCCCACAGTTTAAGGGGCTTAAACTCCACCCACTCACAATCAATTCCTTGATGATTTATATCCTTGGTTTTTACATCTATCAAACAACATAAATTAGACTGTAGATGCTATAGGGTAGAGCACTTGCCTTACTTCTACTCATTTTTCTAGCACAGTGACTACCCAAATAAGAGTTGCACAGTTCTTTATAATTCTGTTTCTTCTAATTTACCATTCAAAGGTGGTAAAGCCTGGAGCACTCAGTGAAGGGATGGATCTCCTTGTGAAGGAGTGACGAGAGGATCTCCTTACCTTAGTGGACAAACATCCGGAGCTCAGACATCTATTTTCCATGGGTAAGAAAGGCAAGAATTGCCAAGTTGTGCCAGCTTACTTATTCACATAAAAACATAAGCTTTCAGGTGCTATTTTTTCTGTTTTTCTGTGCCTGTGGCCAGCACATGGCCAACATCGTGTGGCCAGCACATGGCCAAAAGTGCGCAAACATACAGTCAACCTCTTTAGCTGTTAGCAAGCCCTTTTTAATTGATTCATATCGGGGACTTCATGGGAAAAAATGATAAGGAAGAAGCAAGCTTAAAGGATTGAATTCACTAGCCTTCAGAACCATTCCTTGGTTTTGTTTGGTCTTCCTTTATTGTATTTCTTTTTCTTTCTTAGTTAATGAAGAATAATGCAGCCTGGAAAGATGAGCTTATCTCTGCTTTCAATGAAGAAACCTTGTCAGTAGAATTTGTGGATGAGTGAAAAAAGTGAGCCCACAGAGACCCACTGGTGGGATCCTTTTCTGAGATGAATCTTTTCTGTTTGCAGATATTTCCAACAGTTAAAGCAATTCACTACTGAAAGCCAGTCTGAATGGTTGTAAAACACTTTGCAACCCTGCAGAAATACAGAGGAGACGGTATCTCCAGTACTGTAAATGAATGTATCACTCTCAACTTCAAAGAAACTAATATGTTTTGCACCAGACCCAATCCCATAGGAATTTCCTGTTGTGCCAGTGTTCAGTTGCTGTTGCATGTCTGGCTTCAGCTGATCTGGATCAAAAAGGTTCCTAGTCCCAGCTTCTTCTCACTGTCTTCTCTGAAGGTTATTCCCCCTGTTCCCCGTGCTCCCCCTCTGATATGTGTACATAATTTTTCCCTAACCCAGTTCAATCAAAATGAAACAGGTTAGGAAAAAAACCCTGCTATTTAAAGTGTGTGAGCTAACCTGGATCATTTTGACTGAACTGGGTCAGGGAGTGATTATATGTGCAGTTATACCAGCTGAGTGAAGAGGAAAGGCGACAATCTATTTGCTTGGCTTAGTAACAGTCAAAACAGGCCATAGGACTGAAGCTTTATGCGAACAATATTCATAAACTGGCTTTAGATAGTAGAAATTGGCATGTGGTCTAAGAGATGTCTCAATGGACACAGCCACCTTCATTTTGATGCGTTTTCTGCATACCCAAAATTCCACAGAACATCCTCCTAAAACAGTAATGGAGGGGGCAAGTGGGCATTTTAGATCTTGCAACATGCTGATGCCTGGGGAAGTTCTGCCACACATGCTAAGTACCAGCAAAACCCTGCAACTAAAATGGTTTAGAACTGTGCTGGGGCAGATTCAGGGCAAAAGCTAACACGCATGTCTTTTGAAATCAGCCCAACAGTTTTATTCTGGCAGATAGAGGCAGCATCCTTTTATCTACTCTGAAGAGGAGCAAGGAGTTGCTATCACCATCAGCATGCAAATGTTACTGGGTCCTGTCTAACAGATTTAACTATTCTTCAAGTGAGGAGAGTTAATGTAGACATTTGGATTTAACAGAGAGCAGAGTCTTTGTCAACAGCTCATTTTATATAACAAGTTGTATTCTGCCTGACCTTTTATTGAGCAGAAGCAAAAACCATGGCAGATGCTGCGTGGCCTTGGATGTGTACCTTTTGGACACACAGAAAGCTAGGCCTTTCTGGAGCTGGGGCTAATATTATTACTCTGAAGCTTCTTTCCTTCCTGGAAGGAAAAAAAAAAAAAGAAACCTCTAATGATTTTGTTTGTCTGGTCTGTTACATAGAAACATTCTTCACTACAACTCCTCTTCCTCAGTTCTCTGTTATCCAGGTACTGACAAAAGTACAAGAAACATTGTCCCAAATAAGTTGATGTTCTGGGAACCATCTGGGTAATAACAAAATGGGAGCCCAGAGGAGTAATAGACCTGCTTTGCCTAATTCACCCATTTAACTCGTCTGTATCTCTTTTGTACAACAATCTGAAGCATATCATAGAATCATAGAATAGTTTGGGTTGGAAGGGACCTTTAAAGGTCACCTAGTCCAAAATCCCTGCAATAAGCAGGGGCATTTTCAACTCGATCAGGTTGCTCAGAGCCCCATCCAACCTGACCTTGGATGTTTCCAGGGATGGGGCATCTACCACCTCTCTGGACAACCTGTGCCAGTGCCTCACCTCGCTTATCATAAAAAGTTTCTTCCTTATATCTAATATGAATCTTCCCTCTTCCATTTTAAAATCATTGCCCCTTGTCCTATCACTCCATGCCCCTGTAAAATGTCCCTCCCCAACTTTCTTGTCAGCCCCTTTAGGTAGTGGAAGGCTGTTCTAAGGTCTCCCCAGAGCCTTCTCTTCTCCAGGGTGAACAGCCCCAACTCTCTCAGCCTTTCTTCATAGGAGAGGTACTCCAGCTCTCAGATCATCTTTGTGGCCTCCTCTGGACTCGCTGCAACAGGTCCATGTCCTTCTTGTGCTGAGGACCCCAGAGCTGAGGGCAGTACTGCAGGGGGGTCTCACCAGAGTGGAGCAGAGGGGCAGAATCCCCTCCCTCGACCTGCTGGTCACGCTGCTTTGGACACAGCCCAGCATAGGGTTGGTTGTCTGGGCTGCCGGTGCACATTGCTGGGTCATGTCCAGCTTTTTATCCACCAGCACCCCCAAGTCCTTTTCCTCAGGGCTGCTCTCAATCCCTTCATCCCCCAGCCTGTATTGATACCAGGGAGTGCCCTGATCCTTGTGCAGGACTTTGCATTTGGCCTTGTTGACCCTCATGAGGTTCATGTGGGCCCACTTCTCATGGTCTCAGGTGAATCAAGAGGCTGAACTAGAGGCAACTCTAAGCATTTAGTGCAGATGCCTAGAAAGTATTCATAAACATCAAGGGTGGCTGCCAGTTGGAGCTATTTGAAAATCCTGCCTGAGAGCTTTGGTTCACAATCCCTCTTAAATTCAACACCCCTTCAGAGGTGAGGGTTAACCCCAGCTGATGGCAATTTACACGGGTATGCTTGGCCGGGAGCTGTGGAGTGTGAGGGGCAGACACACTGCGTGCGGTACGGACTCTGCATGGGTTGTTAATCTTTCCCGCAGGAAAAGGGTGGACAGCTGGAGGCAGTAACCTCTTTTGCCATTGTAGTTAAATCCATCAGAGACTGTGAATCAGAGCCCTCCTTATCTTCCACATGAGTGTTCCCCATTTATGCTCAGATGAAATGATGCATTCAACAGAAAACAAAATGAAGTGCTGAAACCATTAAACTCTTTAATAACAGGAGACACTGCAAGTTTTTGTCATTAATCTGCCATAATTAGGAGCTGCTGTTAATGTCTTTCAAAATACAGAATACCGAAGTGTTGTTACTGGAAATGTTATAATGGAATGATAGGGTGGGATGCAGAATCTCATCTACACCCTATCTTGCCTTTGTTGTGAATTAATGTAGCAATAACACAAACATAAACTTAAAATAATTCTATTTGAAATTAAAGTTTAACTTCCAGAATTCTGGTGGTTTTTATCCTGAAAAGAAATTTTTCAAAATATAGGGGGTGTGAGGGGAAGATTACTTGTTTAACCGAAACAAAAAAATGTCTGGTTTTGACTCCAAATTGAGTTGAAGTGAAATTTCAAAGTTAATCACAAACCAAAACTTTGGACTTTCAGCTTCTGCTTGAAATCATGGAAGAAAAATGATAAGAAAATGTGATAGATTTACATGGAAAGTGGAAATGGTTTTCAGGTTACCTGATTTTGGGCCACATAAGCTGGACAGACTTGGCTGTCTCTATCATTACATACAATTTTTGTTGAATTTATACTGGCTGAAGCAGCACTACAGGAATATGCGTGTGCCTGCGTGTAACATGTATTTTATATATGTATTAGATATATTTATATGGGCATATGTATTTAGACAGGCAAGAACAACAATATAATAAAGAGAAGAAGTATTAACTCTTAAATATGAATATTTATATAATGCCTGCAAGAATGACAGCAAAAGACAAGATCTCTCATTTCCAGAGCAGAGCCTGTTAGATTTAACAGGCCAATCCTGATTTGCACAGAGATAGAAAAAATAAACAAAGATTTGTAAAAAATACAGTCTGAAGAGAATGCCAAGCTCCCTCTCCGAAGTATTTCATGATTTCCAGAAAAAAAACACCACACTTATAAAAAGAACTGAAAGTTTCGGTTTTCATGTGGGGGTGTGGAACTGAAAAGCCTGGAAAGCTGATTTTCCCTTCTTCTGCCTCATCAACAGAAGTTGTGCTGTTGGCTCGTTTTGGAGCCAGGGTATTCAAACTCCCTGCCATACCCACAAAAAACAGAGAGACAAGGGAGAGGTAAGGAGGGCACTGAGGCTTCCCTGCTTCCCGCTAAGTCTGTCTGGGGGTTCCCAAGTGGAAGACTCTTCAGCTGTCTTTTATTGCTGGGGACAAGAAGAAGTGACAAAAAACTGCTGGGCTGAGAGCTGTGATTTTAGTTTTCTGAGATGGAAATATTGCTGACTATGCAAAAAGATGAAAAATCTCTGTTGATCCTATGTACAACCTGCTTTTCAGATGTGTCACAAGAAATGGGATTAGTAAATAGTGTGAAGAGAGGAAACAAAATGAACACAAACTCATGTTTATTCTAAATCATGCACGTTTCCTTCAAGATGATTTTTTGATGGCAAACTCCATTTTCTTCTTGCAGACAGAGTGAAAGTAGCATTAGGCATATGCTATCTTCTATTTTATTGCAAGATCTGTTTCATTCCACAAGAAAATAAAACCACGCACAGCTAATTATCCTGTAAAATCACATTCAAACACAGAATGTGGCAGCCACAGTGAAACTCTGGGAGATTGTTATTTATCATTTTTATTTATGGAAGCCTTTGGTATTCTTGGCACTGTACAAAACAGAAAAAGCCAGAAACAATCTCTTCCCTATGGAGCCTGCAATCTATGGCTCATGCTGTACAATTTAAGACCAGCCTGAGCCTAGAGCAGTGGAGAACTGCATCATTTCCTGGGGCAGGAGCGTGCCAGCTGCTGCCCTCCTTGCAAAGATAAAGCTTGCACATCTGGCGTGCTAAGCCAGCTTTGCTCTTTCCTTTGGGTCAGTACCGTCCCCAGGGATGCAGTAAAAATGTAGGATACAACAGACCTTCGAGAGAGAAGCAAAGCCAACTTGAGGCTCGGGCTGTGCAGGCAGTTGGCTAAAGCAGCAGACTGCTAGGCTTGCAAAATGGCCAAGATTTTGCTTACTGTGTGCAGGGCAGTCTAGATTTGCTGGTGCCGGTGATGGTGCTGAGACAAGGGTCAAAGTGGGTGAAGCAATAGGTACTGCAATGTGGGAGCAACGGCAGTGCAACACCTTTGTCCAGATCTCCCATTCGTGCAGCAGGGGTGGCCTCTCCCTGGCCTCCCACCTTCTAAACCACAAAACTTGAGATTTTTCCTAAGCTGGCTCTGAAAAACAGACTACTCTCTATACCTGTACAATTTGTGTAGTGCTGGGTAGGCAGCCCTGTGCAAGGGCTGGCTAAACGAATATATTTAAATAGTACAGTGCACTGTCTTGCAGAGATATTAGCTTAGCTCCCAGAAGCATAAATTAATAGTTTTCCACTGGGGCAAGTTTGGATGATGCATTGTTCTGACACGGCTATAACCCTTGCAGTTTTTGAGCCAGTTCATTTGCAGACAGTTTGGATATGCTACACGCCCCTACATTGCCTGATGTGGATTTATCCTTTGTGATCTCCCTGCCCTCACACAGCCTCAGTAGCTGAGTAATGACCCACCCCAGGCAGGTCCTAAATTTGCTAGAGCAGCTCAGACGATGAATATACTGAGTAAGCAGATGGTATACCCAACTCAGAGTAGTTTAGATGTCATTTTATGATTAAAAACTGTGTAGTGAGCATGATTCTTGCAACAGGCTACTCCTAGTAAGCATTTATAAAACTGTATCTAAAGGGAAGAGATAATGCATGTGGTTGGTCCTTAGGCAGGAGTTCAACTATAGGTGGCCTTGGAGAATGTGGGAAGACAGGGCTGGAAGACCATGTGGCACTTAGAAGTGGTACCAGACAGCAGAAGAGGTGAAAGGGTTAGCACACAGAGTAAGGAGTCTGCTGACCATTCAGAACAGGTTTGAAAGTGAGTAGAAAGGCTCAAGGAAGTTGGTGTAGGAATTTGGATCTTTCAAAGAGGGAGACAGAAGGTCTGTCCCGATGGGGATGCTGCTACAACTCATCCACTCTGCTGCACCAGAGATCATTCAGTGAGAAACTCCACAGGTTTGTTTGTTCAGGAGGAAAACAGCAGAAAAGAAGACAAAACAATTTTGTGAATATTACTTTTCCCTAAAAGGTAGAATGTGGGGTCATTTTTAATAGATTTCGAGTATAATTTCATGGAGGGAGAGGAAATAGACTTGTTCTGCTTATTTAGTACAGTTACGTTTGTTTCTATTCTTCCGATTGGAGATAGAGAGGACTAAAGACAGGAAAACAGCGTTCTTCCACACTCCTCCTACCTTTGCTGGCACAGCTGGTGTTCCCAGTCGTACAACAGGGAAGTGCAGGAGCAGCAAGTGTGTGCTCACTGCCTCTTCTGCTCAACTGGCCGCAGCAAGCCATCGGCCTGACGCACCACTCCCCCTCTCCTGTGCCACGGGGGAAAATGCCAACAAAGAAGGAGCAGTCACCCATTAATCAGTTTGAAGGGAAGATATCACCTGTTACTGATGTTTTAACTGCTGTGTACTGGCTGCATGGGTAATGGGTTATTTTTTCCCTATAGCAACAGGATGCATGAAAGGACACATACTTTTGTCATACTCTTCCAGTCCCACAAATGCAGCTATACATCCCATGGTGCATATTGTACAGAAAAAAGTTGTTCACCAGTTATCTAGCTCTTGTTTTCTACAGAAGCCTGAATTTAGCTTTATCAAACTCAAAAAGCACTGTTCTTTCAGGAGCTGTGTAAGAGGAAACTGGATAAACAGCAATGGTTCACACTACACGTATGTATATGCGCTTTAAGAGCTGGCCCAGCCTTAAACGGTGACAGCGCTGATACGTGTTTTGGTTCTCTTACCCTATCTTCATGAAATTTCACTCTCTTTATAGGAAGTCATGGTCAACACAAATAGTAAAGTCCCATGTTTCATTCCCTGTGAGGACATGCGAACTTACTAAACATAAAAAGGCCTCTGTGGCAGAAAGATGTTTGTCTCCATTCCTAGATTCTCCAAATATGAACAATGACTCCAAGTATCTAAGTTGAGGCCTCCAGGGGCTCAGCTTTTTCTGACATTTGGGGCTCATGTAGTTGACCCTAAATATGGCCTGAATCTGTAAGTACCTTTAGTTTTAAAAATGTTCTTAGTCTTTCTTTTCTCTGCTTTCAGAATGTTTTGTCTAAATGTCCTCTCATGTAAGTGTCCTTCAGGATCCTCCCCACAATGAGCACATCTAAAATAGATAGTATTCGAAAAATCCATAGCTAGTAGCACTGAAGATGCCTAAGGCTGCCCTATATAGAATATCCCATTGGTCAGGCACTCATCCATAGATGTTCTTTATTTCCCGTGCCTTGAGAGCATTCAAATCTATAGAGCCTGGATCCCAAGAAAATAGTCATTAGACTATTATCACCTTCCATCCTTTTTATTTGAAGTTGGAGTCACAATGAAGAAAAAAATATAAATTTCAGAAGAAGAGGAGTCAGATTCTGTAGCAGTTTTCTTCACATAATGAAATTCAATAAATCAGAGAAACAAACAAGATTATTTAAGGAATTTTGATGTGTAAAGTTCATTAGTATGTGTAAAAATCATGCTACCATTAAAATCTTGTAACTGTCTCAGAGATGCTGCTTTAGAGCAGCAGAGATGCTGGTTACTGTCATGCATTTTTTTCTCTTTCATAATATACATACTACAGAAATTCACTACTGGAATTATTATTAAATCATATGCTCATGAATGAGCACAAAACTATTAATGGCACATAATTTGCATTGCACATGTCCACTAGAGTATCTAGCAATCCATGCAAATCTTGTAGTATGCCCTATGTGCTTTGATTTTCTCTGTTAGATGATTGAAAAATATTCATTAAGAGATTTCTCTAATGAGCTGTGTTCAAGCATAAAATAGGCCACTCCTTTTATAATTTAAGTGTGGGTTTTGAAATATAAATATCCTCCAATTCCCTATAGGAATTGACTTCAAATAGGGATTTTGTCTTAACACAGATTTCAGGATCTTTGAAGGGTCTTTGAAGTTTATAATTGGGTCCAAGCTGAAATGTGATGTCATTCACTCAAATATTGGAGTTCACACTGCTTATGGTTGGTGGAAAAGATACACTTTCATTTTTGAGATACATCGCCAAAATTCTTTGGATACACACTTAGGCAGAAAGATGGGAAGAGTATGTCATGGTTTAACCCCAGCCCGCAACCAAGCCCCACCCAGCTGCTCACTCACTCCGCCCTCGGTGGGATGGGTGAGAGAATCAGAAGGGTAAAAGTGAGAAAACTGGTGGGTTGAGATAAAGACAGTTTAATAGGTGAAGCAAAAGCCAGGCACGCAAGCACAGCAAACCAAGGAATTCATTCCCCACTTCCCACGGGCAGGCAGGTGTTCAGCCATCTCCAGGAAAGCCGGGCTCCACCACGCATGACTTGGGGAGACAAACAACATCATTCTGAACATGCCGCCCTTCCTTCTTCTTCCCCCAGCTGTCTATGCTGAGCATGACATCATACGGTATGGGGTATCCCTTGGGTCAGTTGGGGTCAGCTGTCCCGGCTGTGTCCCTTCCCAGCTCCCTGTGCCCCCACCAGCCTCCTCGCTGGTGGGGTGGGGTGAGAGGCAGAAAAGGCCTTGACTCTGTGTAAGCCCTGCTCAGCAGTAACGAAAACATCCCTGAATTATCAGCACTGTTGTCAGCACAAATCCAAAACACAGCCCCATACCAACTACTATGAACAAAATTAACTCTACCCCAGCCCAAACCAGCACATCACATTACGAAATCAGTACAGCACCCGCTTAGCCTCTGGTCAGTTAATCCTGGATCCCATTCATACAATTACATCAGCCTTACTCTCTTTGTTTTCCATTAAGTTATTAAAGAGAGGGCTTTTTGTGCTTTTATTTATTCTGTTTTCATTTGCAAGGCGCTGAGACTGCTTAAGCAGAGCAATAGGCAGTTTTTGAGAATATACATGAAGGCCAAATCTTATGAAAAACAAAGTAGTCTTTTTTCATCTACACAGGTGAAAAGCACAGGGTGAAACAGCCCTCTGAAATACCGAGCTGTATTGATGTTGTGCCTTTCTGAAGTCTGTTAAAAGTAGGAGTCTTTGCAACACATCCTGAGAGTGAAACAGATCTGAACTCCCGGCCTCCTTGGGAGGTAAGCCTAGCTGGGGGCATCCCTTGTCAGAAGTGACATTTCCAAGCTGGATGAGCTCACTGTGATTTGCTCTCCCATTCAGAGTTGAACAGATAGACCAGGAGCATTCTGCTTCAATGTAGTTAAAGAGCTAGTTATGTGACGAAGTGAGGGGACTGAAGCTCCTTTCCTTTGCTATTTCCTCTGTAGTCATGAATGATTCATAGCGGATGTTAAATTGAAAATTCAGTTTAGCTTCAAGCTCCACCACAGCTGTCCAACTAGGCTTCAAGCTGAGTTGCTACACTCATCACTGCTTTGGCTTTCTCAAGTGGAGACAAAGGAGGCTTCACATGTTGGCAAATCAAAAAACCCCACAGAGACAGAGAATAGACCTTGGCACAGAGGTTTGGCAGACGTGACACTGGGTGATGGTGCATTGTAAGCAAAAAGACACCCCACTTTGTAACCTTCTGTGTCTTCCAGTGGCTCCAGGGATGAGCACAGAACAAGGGTCCCATCAGAAACAGACTGTTCTTTTGGAATGAGTGGAAGGTAGATCCATTGTTCACTGCAGCTACTGAGCCACCTAACACAGCTAAAGAGAGTCTGGTTTCAGACTAACGACTGCTCTGGAGGGACGAGCATGTAAGGGTGCTGCTCCTACAGGAGTGCTCTAACCATTAGGTCATAATTACATTTCCTCATGCCTCATCTTCCTTTGGCTCTGCCATCACTGGCCTCCTGGTGCACATTCTGAAATATGGGATGTGTGAGTTCAAACCACTCTTATGCTCAGTAAGTCAGAGTGAGATTTCTACCTTCCTAGGCAAGCACACAAGATGGTGGGCTTTATGGTGAAAGATAAAACTGCTGTCACCAAATTCAAGTCAGCCGTGATTATAGGTAGCCATCCAAATGGCATATGAGGAAGAAAAAACCCCACATTTTTGTAATATATATGCAAGGTGTTGAGATGATTGAAGTCTAATATCAAGCTCTACAACTTACTTACTTCTTTTTCTCAGCAAAAAGACTCTGGGGACACTCCTGAGACTGAGTATGAGCATACTGTCACATCATAATTTAATCACTTCTTCCTTTTCCTTTCCTGGAAAGTCACCCTGGATGGTGTCTTCTGGGCTGAATGCTACACAATCAAAATCCCATTAGTTATACTGTCAAAACCAAATTCATTAAACTTCCCAGCCAGATTTAGGCAATTGTTCTTCAATGTCGTTGGTGCAGTCAGAATAGTTTTTCAATTAATTTTCAGTAAGGAAAAATTCCAGTGTTGGGAGTGAGCAGCAATTTCTGCTCCCGTAAGCGACGCTTGCTTTTCCATTGTCTCAGTTTTATTGTAAAGGTTCAAAAACATAGTTTTCAGTTCTTGTAAACTGGCAATCTATTCACTGAGACACAGGAACAAGTCAAGTAATTAGGCTAATCTTGACAGCCATAAATTACCTGTGCCTTCAAACCTGAAATCGGTATGAAAGCTTGTTTCTCAGACCAGAATGCAAAGAGACAAACCAGCCATTTTCAACACGATAGCCAGCTCATTTCCTTTTGAAGACACTTTTGATGACTGCCTTCTATTTTTCTCACATCACTGAAAACAAGCATGAATTCAGTGCCCATACCTTAATAAAACTGACAGCTTTACAGCCTGACTAATCCACAGCCATTTCCAAGATAACCAGCAATTTTTAAGATGCAGTTTGCTGCAATAAATA